>NW_024058230.1:345000-471173 GCF_016432855.1 Salvelinus namaycush
AAGGCATTTTAATTAATTATATGAAGAGTGCCTTGGTCCTCCTTTCTTTTTGATGACCAATTCACCCTTTTTACCAAAGAGCACCTTCTATCTACCAAAATGTACTATTGTGTACCTTAGTAGCGCTTCCCTTCCTCCTCTTTCTACTAGTCCACAACTTTTATGTTTAAATGTCGTACGGTCATGTACTACACGTCTCAGACATAAATACACGGTGCTATTTAAAGAACATGACACCTGAAGGGGAATAGTACAGCTATTTCATTTCATCAACATGGTTGGATGTTCACTGAGCATAAACATGACATTGTTTCCTTTCTCACTTCTGTTTCATAAGACCAGAAATCTATTCTCAGACCTCTGTTGTGTATGTTTAATTTCTGTTCAAGGAAAATCTCATGTTTTTTCATCCACAGGTGGTCTCCCCATATCTCTCTGTAGAGAGACTCCCCCCCCCCCCCCCCCACCACCACCTTGCACCACACTGTCTGTCCTAAATGGCATCCTATGCTAAGTAGTGGACTATCAGAAATAGTGCACTATGTGGGACACAGCATGTTGTTTGGACAGACGACACACCCTCAAGTCACTGAGATAAGGTCAAAACTTATCTGAACAAAAATGAAAGGACTCTATTTTCAGACAATTGTCAAACACACGTTCATTTGCAATTTCGACCTGTTAAAACCTCTTGGCAATAGGGGGTGCTATTTGCACTTTGTAATAATTTCGTTCCCAAATTAAACTGCCTCGTACTCAATTCTTGCTCGTACAATATGCATATTATTATTACTATTGGATAGAAAACACTCTCTAGTTTCTAAAACCGTTTGAATTATTTCTCTGAGTGAAACAGAACTCATTCTGCAGCACATTTCCTGTCAGGAAGTGAGATTTCTGAAATCGAGGTCCCTGTTCTGGGGTCAGTTTATAAGTCCCCATGCAAGCTATGGGGCTACATGCACTGCATACGCCTTCCTCTAGATGTCAGTAAGTGGTGAGAATTTGAATGGAGTGGATTGCACCATCTGGGGCCCTATATAAGACCGTGGAACGGAAGTACCGTTCTTTTCAACGGGGCGCCTGGCGCAGCAGGGACATCACAATGGCGTCCTGCAAAGCTTTCGTTTTAGCAGTTCTATATCTCCGGTCATGTTTTTATTCGTTATAGTTGTTAAAGGTAGTTAATTTAAACCGACTTATAGCAGTTTATTTCAGTTTATTGCGATTTTCTGGGATTTCTTTGTGACGCGCTATCACCAGTTGGACACCTTACCGGCACATAGCTAACGTTAGCGGCTATTTCGACAGGACAAGAGGACATCTTTCAACCAAAAGACGATTGTTCTGGAGAAAGGACACCTTGCCCAAGATTCTGATGGAAGCTCAGCAAATAGTAAGCAGTCTTTATGCTGTTAATTCGTACTTATGTTGACAAATGTCAAATAATAATTTCCAATCTCCTTTGCACTAGCGTAGCCTCTTCTGTAGCCTGTCAACTATGTGTCTGTCTATCCCTGTTCTCTCCTCTCTGCACAGACCATACAAACGCTTCACACCGCGTGGCCGCGGCCACCCTAACCTGGTGGTCCCAGCGCGCACGACCCACGTGGAGTTCCAGGTCTCCGGCAGCCTCTGGAACTGCCGATCTGCGGCCAACAAGGCAGAGTTCATCTCAGCCTATGCTTCCCTCCAGTCCCTCGACTTCTTGGCACTGACGGAAACATGGATCACCACAGATAACACTGCCACTCCTACTGCTCTCTCCTCGTCTGCCCACGTGTTCTCGCACACCCCGAGAGCTTCTGGTCAGCGGGGTGGTGGCACCGGGATCCTCATCTCTCCCAAGTGGTCATTCTCTCTTTCTCCCCTTACCCATCTGTCTATCGCCTCCTTTGAATTCCATGCTGTCACAGTTACCAGCCCTTTCAAGCTTAACATCCTTATCATTTATCGCCCTCCAGGTTCCCTCGGAGAGTTCATCAATGAGCTTGATGCCTTGATAAGCTCCTTTCCTGAGGACGGCTCACCTCTCACAGTTCTGGGTGACTTTAACCTCCCCACGTCTACCTTTGACTCATTCCTTTCTGCCTCCTTCTTTCCACTCCTCTCCTCTTTTGACCTCACCCTCTCACCTTCCCCCCCTACTCACAAGGCAGGCAATACGCTTGACCTCATCTTTACTAGATGCTGTTCTTCCACTAACCTCATCGCAACTCCCCTCCAAGTCTCCGACCACTACCTTGTATCCTTTTCCCTCTCGCTCTCATCCAACACTTCCCACACTGCCCCTACTCGGATGGTATCGCGCCGTCCCAACCTTCGCTCTCTCTCCCCCGCTACTCTCTCCTCTTCCATCCTATCATCTCTTCCCTCTGCTCAAACCTTCTCTAACCTATCTCCTGACTCTGCCTCCTCAACCCTCCTCTCCTCCCTTTCTGCATCCTTTGACTCTCTATGTCCCCTATCCTCCAGGCCGGCTCGGTCCTCCCCTCCTGCTCCGTGGCTCGACGACTCATTGCGAGTTCACAGAACAGGGCTCCGGGCAGCCGAGCGGAAATGGAGGAAAACTCGCCTCCCTGCGGACCTGGCATCCTTTCACTCCCTCCTCTCTACATTTTCCTCTTCTGTCTCTGCTGCTAAAGCCACTTTCTACCACTCTAAATTCCAAGCATCTGCCTCTAACCCTAGGAAGCTCTTTGCCACCTTCTCCTCCCTCCTGAATCCTCCTCCCCCTCCCCCCACCCTCCTCCCTCTCTGCAGATGACTTCGTCAACCATTTTGAAAAGAAGGTCGACGACATCCGATCCTCGTTTGCTAAGTCAAACGACACCGCTGGTTCTGCTCACACTGCCCTACCCTGTGCTCTGACCTCTTTCTCCCCTCTCTCTCCAGATGAAATCTTGCGTCTTGTGACGGCCGGCCGCCCAACAACCTGCCCGCTTGACCCTATCCCCTCCTCTCTTCTCCAGACCATTTCCGGAGACCTTCTCCCTTACCTCACCTCGCTCATCAACTCATCCCTGACCGCTGGCTACGTCCCTTCCGTCTTCAAGAGAGCGAGAGTTGCACCCCTTCTGAAAAAACCTACACTCGATCCCTCCGATGTCAACAACTACAGACCAGTATCCCTTCTTTCTTTTCTCTCCAAAACTCTTGAACGTGCCGTCCTTGGCCAGCTCTCCTGCTATCTCTCTCAGAATGACCTTCTTGATCCAAATCAGTCAGGTTTCAAGACTAGTCATTCAACTGAGACTGCTCTTCTCTGTATCACGGAGGCGCTCCGCACTGCTAAAGCTAACTCTCTCTCCTCTGCTCTCATCCTTCTAGACCTATCGGCTGCCTTCGATACTGTGAACCATCAGATCCTCCTCTCCACCCTCTCCGAGTTGGGCATCTCCGGCGCGGCCCACGCCTGGATTGCGTCCTACCTGACAGGTCGCTCCTACCAGGTGGTGTGGCGAGAATCTGTCTCCTCACCACGTGCTCTCACCACTGGTGTCCCCCAGGGCTCTGTTCTAGGCCCTCTCCTATTCTCGCTATACACCAAGTCACTTGGCTCTGTCATAACCTCACATGGTCTCTCCTATCATTGCTATGCAGACGACACACAATTAATCTTCTCCTTTCCCCCTTCTGATGACCAGGTGGCGAATCGCATCTCTGCATGTCTGGCAGACATATCAGTGTGGATGACGGATCACCACCTCAAGCTGAACCTCGGCAAGACGGAGCTGCTCTTCCTCCCGGGGAAGGACTGCCCATTCCATGATCTCGCCATCACGGTTGACAACTCCATTGTGTCCTCCTCCCAGAGCGCTAAGAACCTTGGCGTGATCCTGGACAACACCCTGTCGTTCTCAAATAATATCAAGGCGGTGGCCCGTTCCTGTAGGTTCATGCTCTACAACATCCGCAGAGTACGACCCTGCCTCACACAGGAAGCGGCGCAGGTCCTAATCCAGGCACTTGTCATCTCCCGTCTGGATTACTGCAACTCGCTGTTGGCTGGGCTCCCTGCCTGTGCCATTAAACCCCTACAACTCATCCAGAACGCCGCAGCCCGTCTGGTGTTCAACCTTCCCAAGTTCTCTCACGTCACCCCGCTCCTCCGCTCTCTCCACTGGCTTCCAATTGAAGCTCGCATCCGCTACAAGACCATGGTGCTTGCCTACGGAGCTGTGAGGGGAACGGCACCTCAGTACCTTCAGGCGCTGATCAGGCCCTACACCCAAACAAGGGCACTGCGTTCATCCACCTCTGGCCTGCTCGCCTCCCTACCACTGAGGAAGTACAGTTCCCGCTCAGCCCAGTCAAAACTGTTCGCCGCTCTGGCACCCCAATGGTGGAACAAACTCCCTCACGACGCCAGGACAGCGGAGTCAATCACCACCTTCCGGAGACACCTGAAACCCCACCTCTTTAAGGAATACCTAGGATAGGATAAAGTAATCCTTCTGACCCCCCCCCCCCCCCCCCCCCCCTTAAAAGATTTAGATGCACTATTGTAAAGTGGCTGTTCCACTGGATGTCATAAGGTGAATGCACCAATTTGTAAGTCGCTCTGGATAAGAGCGTCTGCTAAATGACTTAAATGTAAATGTAAATGTAATAATTCCGCCATGAATTATGGTGCGGTCTCGCTTTAGCGCACGCTGTATTGCGCAGTAACGTTAATTTAAAAAATCTAACACAGCGATTGCATTAAGAACTAATTTGTCTTTCATTTGCTGTCCAACCTGTATTTTTTAGTCAAGTTTATGATTATTTATTGATTAGAATAGGTGCCTCTCCAAAGATTTCTCCCGACATTTTCTGGGCAGCTTGGCAACTTTTCTCATTGTATAACCACGATTTGTGCCGCTAAATATGCACATTTTCGAACAAACTCTATATGCATTGTGTAATATGATGTTATAGGACTGTCATCTGAAGAATTCTGAGAAGGTTAGTGAAAAAATTAATATATTTTGGTGGTTTATACGTTATCTTTATTTTTGGCTTGAATCAATGCTGTTGTGATGTTTGCTATTGTGGTAAGCTAATATAACGCTATATTGTGTTTTCGATGTAAAACACTTAGAAAATCTGAAATATTGTCTGGATTCACAAGATCTGTGTCTTTCATTTGCTGTACGCTGTGTATTTTTAAGAAATGTTTTATGATGAGTAATTAGGTAATACACGATGGTCTCTGTAGTTATTCTAGTCGCTTTGGTGAGAGTTGTGATGGTGGCTGCAATGGTAAACTATGATTTATACCTGAAATATGCAAATTTTTCTAACAAAACATATGCTATACAATAAATATGTTATCAGACTGTCATCTGATGAAGTTGTTTCTTGGTTAGTGGCTATTTATATCTTTATTTGGTCGAATTTGTGATAGCTACTGATGGAGTAAAAAACTGGTGGAGTAAAAAAAAGTGGTGTCTTTTGCTAACGTGGTTAGCTAATAGATTTACATATTGTGTCTTCCCTGTAAAACATTTTAAAAATCAGAAATGATGGCTGGATTCACAAGATGTGTATCTTTCATCTGGTGTCTTGGACTTGTGATTTAATGATATTTAGATGCTAGTATTTACTTGTGACGCTATGCTAGGCTATGCTAGTCAGCTTTTTTACTGATGGGGGTGCTCCCGGATCCGGGTTTGGGAGGAATTAGAGGTTAAAAGCCAGTGCTCTTCTGTTTTTCAAACCACTAGCGCCGGGATTGATAATTTACCTGCGTTAAATGAGTTTTCACTGAGATGGGAGC
The DNA here is from genome assembly GCF_016432855.1 of Salvelinus namaycush. Classification (NCBI taxonomy): domain Eukaryota; kingdom Metazoa; phylum Chordata; class Actinopteri; order Salmoniformes; family Salmonidae; genus Salvelinus; species Salvelinus namaycush. The sequence goes on from NW_024058230.1 coordinate 350,762, forward strand.
GGTGGCGATATCTGAGGTGTGTCCTTCAAAAGGTGTGCCAAAGGGCCAATTTCAGTATTCACTGGTGGGGATATTTAAGACCAACCAAAAGATGATCCACCCCTCTTTTTTTCAATTTTCGCCTAAAATGACATACCCAAATCTAACTGCCTGTAGCTCAGGCCCTGAAGCAAGGATATGAATATTCTTGGTACTATTTGAAAGGAAACACTTTGAAGTTTGTAGAAATGTGAAAGGAATGTAGGAGAATATAACACAATAGATCTGGTAAAAAAAATCATACAGAGAAGAAAAAATATATATATATGGTTTTTTTGTACCATCATCTTTGAAATGCAAAAGGCCATAATGTATTATTACAGCCCAGGTGCAATTTCGATTTTGGCCACTAGATGGCAGCAGTGTATGTGCACAGTTTGACTGATGCAATGAACCATTGCATTTCTGTTCAATTCTTTTTATCAAGACTGCCCAAGTGTGCCTAATTTGTTTATTAATAACTTTTCATGTTCAAAATTGGGCACTCTCCTCAAACAATAGCATGGTATTATTTCACTGTAATAGCTACTGTAAATTGGACAGTGCAGTTAGATTAACAAGAATTTAAGCTTTCTGCAAATATCGGGCATATCTATGTCTGGGAAATGTTCTAGTTACTTACAACCTCATGCTAATCGCATTAGCCTACGTTAGCTCAACCGTCCCGTGGAAGGGACACCACTCCCAAAGACATTTTAAGCAGTAATACAGTTGGTTATGGCATTGATGTTGACAAATGAAGCACTGCCTATCCATCCGTGACGCACAGTGCCCATAAGTATGCATATGGAACAAGCGAGATGTAGTTTTTAACATAGACTTTTTTTTTATTGTATTAAAAAACCAAGCATAGCCTCCCAATGGAACCCTGTCCCTATATCCTAGTGGGACCCTGTCCCTATATCTCAGAGGGACCCTGTCCCTATATCTCAGAGGGACCCTGTCCCTATATTCCAGTGGGACCCTGTCCCTATATCCCAGAGGGACCCTATCCCTATACCCCAAAGGGACCCTATCCCTATACCCCAAAGGGACCCTGTCCCTATATCCCAAAGGGACCCTGTCCCTATATCCCAGTGGGACCCTGTCCCTATATCCCAGTGGGACCCTGTCCCCATATCCTAGAGGGACCCTGTCCCTATACCCCAAAGGGACCCTATCCCTATACCCCAAAGGGACCCTGTCCCTATATCCCAGTGGGACCCTGTCCCTATATCCCAGTGGGACCCTGTCCCTATACCCCAGAGGGACCCTGTCCCTATATCCTAGTGGGACCCTGTCCCTATATCCCAGAGGGACCCTGTCCCTATACCCCAAAGGGACCCTATCCCTATACCCCAAAGGGACCCTGTCCCTATATCCCAAAGGGACCCTGTCCCTATATCCCAGTGGGACCCTGTCCCTATATCCCAGTGGGACCCTGTCCCTATACCCCAGAGGGACCCTGTCCCTATATAGTGGGACCCTGTCCCTATATCCCAGAGGGACCCTGTCCCTATATAGTGGGACCCTGTCCCTATATCTCAGTGGGACCCTGTCCCTATATCACAGTGGGACCCTGTCCCTATATCTTAGTGGGTCCCTGTCCCTATATCACAGTGGGACCCTGTCCCTATATCTCAGTGGGACCCTGTACCTATATAGTGGGACCCTGTCCCTATACCCCAGTGGGACCCTGTCCCTATATCACAGTGGGACCCTGTCCCTATACCCCAGTGGGACCCTGTCCCTATATCTCAGAGGGACCCTGTCCCTATACCCCTTTGGGACCCTGTCCCTAAATTCCAGTGGGACCCTGTCCCTATACCCCAGTGGGACCCTGTCCCTATATTCCAGTGGGACCCTGTCCCTATACCCCAGTGGGACCCTGTCCCTATATTCCAGTGGGACCCTGTCCCTATATTCCAGAGGGACCCTGTCCCTATACCCCAGTGGGACCCTGTCCCTATACCCCAAGTGGGACCCTGTCCCTATATCTCAGTGGGACCTTGTCCCAATACCCCAGTGGGACCCTGTCCCTATATCCCAGTGGGACCCTGTCCCTATACCCCAGAGGGACCCTGTCCCTATATTCCAGTGGGACCCTGTCCCTATATAGTGGGACCCTGTCCCTATATTCCAGTGGGACCCTGTCCCTATATCCCAGAGGGACCCTGTCCCTATACCCCAGAGGGACCCTGTCCCTATACTATAGTGGGACCCTGTCCCTATACCCCAGTGGGACCCTGTCCCTATACCCCAGTGGGACCCTGTCCCAATATCCCAGTGGGACCCTGTCCCTATATTCCAGTGGGACCCTGTCCCTATACCCTAGTGGGACCCTGTCCCTATATAGTGGGACCCTGTCCCTATATTCCAGTGGGACCTTGTCCCTATACCCCAGTGGGACCCTGTCCCTATATCCCAAAGGGACCCTGTCCCTATATTCTACACTACTTTTGACCAGAGCCCTATGAGCGAAATTATACTGTCGATATTGCATCTATAGGTTGATACAATAGTGTTGCCTTGTTGTCTATGATTTATGTTGAAGTGGTTTTTACATTCACAGTAATTTATATTGCTTCAGTAAAACTGCCACATTTTCAGAGTAGCTGAGGTAGGTATCAGTGGTGTGTATTCATGGTTGCCAAGGGAAGGCCAGGCTTCCCCCTAAAATTAACCAAGAAAAAAATAAAGAAACATAAAATCTTTAATCTCTTTGTGTTTTCATACATTTTCTTTCAATTCACAAGAGAGCGAAACAGCGCCCCTCTGTCTCTCTATGTGTAGCCCATCTATCTGATGCTGTCTGGTCAAAAAGAGTATGACATTGTTGCCGCCCGTAGCATTTAATGCAAGGGAAGCCAGCGAGCACTTGGCCTCCCTTGATAAAAAAAAAAAGTTTTAAATAATAGCCAATCAGCGTTGAGCTAAACGGAGTGAGCTCAACTGTGAATGGTCCTGGCACACCAACAAAAAGAAGTGTCAAGGGAAGCCAGTTTGGATTTGGCTTCAGTCCAATCACAGAGCAATACGTCATTGATAGAAACAACTTGAATTGTTGCATCTCGTTGTGTTGTTGTCCTCCCGTGGCTAGCTAGCTAACTAAAACTGACCCTTTCCTAAATTAGCCATGGATGAAGATAGGGATTTGGATTTGTGGTTTAACTTAATTCTCTGTACTGGCCAATGATTATAACGACAATTCTGATCCAACCATTAATTCATACATTGTTTTGCTCCTGGCCTGAGAGGATGGAAGTTCAATGTGTAGCTAGATGTAGAAGGCTAATGTTAACTAGCTAACGTTGTCCACGAATGGAAGTTAGTCTAGCGAGTAAGGATTTTAGCCAGGTAGCCTGGGACATCAAAAACTAAAAGCGGGTACTGTGTGATAGACCATTTAGTCAACATGAAAGAGAGGAGGAAGGCATTGACGTTTCTCTAGGGTGAGTCAACATGTTTTTCTGCTTGCACAAACGCACATACACGCACTCACACAGAAATCAGAACCATGGATAGCCACATCATATCTAGCTTACGTTGATCGGACTAAATTGTTTTTGGTATCTTTAAGTTGTCACTGTATTAGAGTAAACAGAGGTGATTTGATGATGTTGAAATGGTGCTGGAATAGTGGAGGCAGCTCCTGTTTTCTGTGTGACTTGCGGTAAAACTCTGTGGTTCTAAATCAATAGTTTTTAGTGATGCGAAAATGTTGGAAACATTAACTTTCTTGACCCCTGCAGTAGGTCATGTAACTCTTTGTTACATGTAATATTTGCTTTGTGGACTTCATCAGACAGATGTTGCTCTCCGGGTTTGGTGATGAAACAAAGGTGTGGTTGAATTTATTCTACCACTGTGTCTTCTTATTGTCTCGGCTTTTAGGCCTATATATCACGGTGTCAAGGCATATAAACTAACAGGTTACAGAGCAAACACACTTATCACAACACATATGTTGTAAAAAGGCTTTTGTGTTTTCTAATGCAAATTAATTACTTAAAAATCATACAATGTGATTTTCTGGATTTTTGTTTTAGATTCCGTCTCTCACAGTTGAAGTGTACCTATGATAAAAAAATGACAGACCTCTACATGCTTTGTAAGTAGGAAAACCTGCAAAATCGGCAGTGTATCAAATACTTGTTCTCCCTACTGTATCTATCTCTATCTATCTATCTATGTATCTATGTATCTATGTATCTATGTATCTATGTATGTATCTATCTATCTATCTATCTATCTATCTATCTATCTATCTATCTATCTATCTATCTATCCATCCATCCATCCATCCATCCATCCATCCATCCATCCATCCATCCATCCATCCATCCATCCATCCATCCATCTATCTATGTATCTATCTATCTATCTATCTATCTATCTATCTATCTATCTATCTATCTATCTATCTATCTATCTATCTATCTATCTATCTATCTATCTATCTATCTATCTATCTATCTATCTATCTATCTATCTCTACAGTGCCTTTAGAAAGTAGTCATACTCCTTCACTTATTCCACATTTTCATTGTGTTACAGCCTGAATTTAAAATGGATTACATATATGTTTCCCCCTCACCCATCTACACACACAATACCCCATAATGACAAAGTAAATATATGTTTATAGAAATATTTGCAAATGTATTGAAAATTAAATACAGAAATAACTAATTTATATAAGTATTCACACCCCTGAGTTAATACACGTTAGAATCACCTTTGGCAATAATTACAGCTGTGAGTCTTTCTGGGTAAGTCTCTAAGAGCTGTGAGTGTCTTTCTGGGTAAGTCTCTGAGAGCTGTGAGTCTTTCTGGGTAAGGCTCTAAGAGCTGTGAGTCTTTCTGGGTAAGTCTCTAAGAGCTGTGAGTCTTTCTGGGTAAGTCTCTAAGAGCTGTGAGTCTTTCTGGGTGAGTCTCTAAGAGCTGTGAGTCTTTCTGGGTGAGTCTCTAAGAGCTGTGAGTCTTTCTGGGTAAGTCTCTAAGAGCTGTGAGTCTTTCTGGGTAAGTCTCTAAGAGCTGTGAGTCTTTCTGGGTAAGTCTCTAAGAGCTGTGAGTCTTTCTGGGTAAGTCTCTAAGAGCTGTGAGTCTTTCTGGGTAAGTCTCTAAGAGCTGTGAGTCTTTCTGGGTAAGTCTCTAAGAGCTTTCTACACCTGGATTGTGCAACATTTGCCCATTATTCTTTTCAAACTTCTTCAAACTCGAAATGTTTGTTGATCATTGCTAGACAACCATTTTCAGATCTTGCCATAGATTTTCACGTAAATTTAATTCAAAACTGTATCTCGACTCAGGAACATTCACTGTCTTCTTGGTAAGCAACTCCAGTGTAGATTTGGCCTTGTGTTTTAGGTTATTGTCCTGCTGAAAGGTGAATTAATCTCCCAGTGTCTGGTGGAAAGCAGACTGAATCAGGTTTTCCTCTGGGATTTTGCCTGTGCTTAGCTCCATTCTGTTTATTTTTTTTATCCTGAAAAACTCCCCAGTCCTTAATGATTACAAGCATACCCATAACATGATGCAGCCACCACTATGTTTGAAAATATGAAAAGTGGTACTCAGTAATGTGTTGTATTGAATTTGCCCCAACCATAACACTTTGTATTCAGGACAAAAAGTTAATTGCTGTCCCTCATTTTTTGCAGTATTACTTTAGTGCCTTGTTGCAAACAGGATGCATGTTTTGGAATATTTGTATTCTGTACAGGCTTCCTTCTTTTCACTCTGTCATTTAGGTTAGTATTGTAGAGTAACTACAATGTTGTTGATCCATCCTCAGTTTTCTCCTATCACAGCCATTAAACTCTGTAACTGTTTTAAAGTCATCGTTGGCCTCATGGTGAAATCTCTCTGAGTGCTTTCCCTCCTCTACGGCAGCGTTTCCCAAACTCGGCACACCAAGAGGTGCACGTTTTAGGTTTTGCCCTGGCACTACACAGCTGATTCAAATAATCAACCAAATCATCAAGCTTTGATCATTTGAATCAGTTGTGTAGTGTTAGTGCAAAAACCAAAATGTCTACCACTTGGGGACCGAGGACTGAGTTTGGGAAACGCTGCTCTACGACAACTCTACGGGAAGGACGCCTGTATCTTGGTAGTGACTGAGTGTATTGATACACCATCCAACGTGTAATTAATAACTTCAACATGCTCAAAGGCATATTCAATATCTGTTCGTTTTTTTACCCATCTACCAAATCAAATCAAATGGTATTGGTCACAAACACGTGATTGTTATTGCAAGTGTAGTGAAATGCTTGTTCTTCTAGCTCTGACAGTGCAGTAAATATCTAACAAGTAATATCTAACAAATTACACAACATATACCCAGTACACACAAATCTAAGTAGGAATGAATTAAGACTATATACATATGGACGAGCGATGTCAGAGAGGAACGGACTAAAATACAGTAGAATAGAATACGGTATATACATATGAGATGAGTAAGGCAAGATTTGTACGCATTATTAAAGTGAATGAGATATCGTGGAATAGTACTTTTTTTTAAATCTACCAATAGGTGCCCTTCTTTGCGAGGCATTGGAAAACCTCCCTGGTCTTTGTGGTTGAATCTGTGTTTGAAATTCACCGGTCGACTGAGGAACCTTACAGATAATTGTATGTGTTGGGGTACAGAGATGAGGTAGTCATTCAAAAATCATGTTAAACACTAGTATAGAACACAGATTTAGTCCATGCAATTTATTGTGTGACTTGTTAAATTAATGTTTACTCCTGAACTTGTCATAACAAAGGAGTTGAATTCTTATTAACTCAACATTTCAGCTTTTCATTTTTAATTCATTTGTAAAAAATAAAATAAGTTAAAGTATAAATAATTCTACTTTGACATTATGTGGTATTGTGTGTAGGCCAGTGAAAATAAATCTCAATTTAAACAATTTTACCTTCAGGCTGTTAACAACAAAATGTGGAAAAAGTCTGAATACTTCCTGAAGGCACGTGTCTCTAAGATCTCCCTTGTAAAAGGGGTCTAATGACCTCAACAGAACGTGCTAGATAACCCAAACGGGACACAGTAGAGTAGAGATACATACCCAGAGAGAACCAGTAGACCAGACACACAGTAGAGATACATACCCAGAGAGAACCAGTAGACCAGACACACAGTAGAGATACATACCCAGAGAGAACCAGTAGACCAGACACACAGTAGAGTAGAGATACATACCCAGAGAGAACCAATAGACCAGACAGACAGTAGAGTAGAGATACATACCCAGAGAGAACCAGTAGACCAGACACACAGTAGAGATACATACCCAGAGAGAACCAGTAGACCAGACACACAGTAGAGATACATACCCAGAGAGAACCAGTAGACCAGACACACAGTAGAGTAGAGATACATACCCAGAGAGAACCAGTAGACCAGACACTCAGTAGAGTAGAGATACATACCCAGAGAGAACCAGTAGACCAGACACACAGTAGAGATACATACCCAGAGAGAACCAGTAGACCAGACACACAGTAGAGAAGAGATATATACCCAGAGAGAACCAGTAGACCAGACACACAGTAGAGATACATACCCAGAGAGAACCAGTAGACCAGACACACAGTAGAGATACATACCCAGAGAGAACCAGTAGACCAGACACACAGTAGAGATACATACCCAGAGAGAACCAGTAGACCAGACACACAGTAGAGATACATACCCAGAGAGAACCAGTAGACCAGACACACAGTAGAGATACATACCCAGAGAGAACCAGTAGACCAGACACACAGTAGAGATACATACCCAGAGAGAACCAGTAGACCAGACACACAGTAGAGTAGAGATACATACCCAGAGAGAACCAATAGACCAGACAGACAGTAGAGTAGAGATACATACCCAGAGAGAACCAGTAGACCAGACACACAGTAGAGATACATACCCAGAGAGAACCAGTAGACCAGACACACAGTAGAGATACATACCCAGAGAGAACCAGTAGACCAGACACACAGTAGAGTAGAGATACATACCCAGAGAGAACCAGTAGACCAGACACTCAGTAGAGTAGAGATACATACCCAGAGAGAACCAGTAGACCAGACACACAGTAGAGATACATACCCAGAGAGAACCAGTAGACCAGACACACAGTAGAGAAGAGATATATACCCAGAGAGAACCAGTAGACCAGACACACAGTAGAGATACATACCCAGAGAGAACCAGTAGACCAGACACACAGTAGAGATACATACCCAGAGAGAACCAGTAGACCAGACACACAGTAGAGATACATACCCAGATAGAACAGACACACAGTAGAGATACATACCCAGAGAGAACCAGTAGACCAGACACACAGTAGAGTAGAGATACATACCCAGAGAGAACCAGCAGACCAGACACACAGTAGAGATACATACCCAGAGAGAACCAGTAGACCAGACACACAGTAGAGATACATACCCAGAGAGAACCAGTAGACCAGACACACAGTAGAGATACATACCCAGAGAGAACCAGTAGACCAGACACACAGTAGAGATACATACCCAGAGAGAACCAATAGACCAGACACACAGCAGAGTAGAGATGATAACACATGATCCTCCAGCGGTAGGCTGGTAAAGGCTCCAGGGCTTCCAGGGTGTACATCCACACAGCACTGCTGGTTTGAGGTGCTCAGACTGGGAATACAGAGAAGACCAAACCCCTGAGGGTGTCAGAGAGACCCATCAGTACACATCTCTTCACAGTCTGGCTCTGGAAAGTCTCTAACGCATCCTCCCTTTCCCTCCCTGCTTTTCCCTCCCCTTTCTTGCTCGCCCCAGACCCCTACCTCTCTTTCTTTTTCCTCTCTGCTCTCTCTCTCTCTCTCATTCTTACTCCCTCTCCTTCTCTCTCTCTCTCTCTGCTCACTCTCTCTCTCTCTGCTCACTCTCTCATTCTTACTCTCTCCTTCTTTCTCCCTCTCTCTCTCTGCTCACTCTCACTCTCCTTCTTTCTCTCTCTCTCTGCTCACTCTCACTCTCCTTCTTTCTCCCTTTCTCTGCTCTCTCTCATTCTTTCTCCCTCTCTCTGCTCTCTCTCTCTCTCTCTCTCTCTCTCTCTCTCTCTCTCTCTCTCTCTCTCTCTCTCTCTCTCTCTCTCTCTCTCTCTCTCTCTCTCTCGTCTCTCGTGTCTCTCTCTCTCTCTGCCTCTCTCTCCAGGCATTGGGAGTTACAGTTCCTTTTCCTGTTTCCTCTTCATGTCAGGATGGGAGGAAAAGAAAAGCCTCCCAGTCTGAACAGAACAATGTCATAATTTTAATTACCATTCCTAGGCTACATCCCAAACAGCACCCTATCCCCTATTTAGTGCACTATGTTGGACCATAGGACTCTGGTGTAAAGTAGTGCACTACATAGGGAATAGGGTTCCATTTGGGATGTTTCCCTAAAGGCCACTTGGGGAGGGTCCTTAGAACAGTCCTACAGAATAATAATCTGTTAGGGAGTGTCCATTAGAGACCAGAAACATCCTTGGATACAGAAGTTCAGATACTGAACAAAAATATAAACGCAACATGCAACAATTTCAAACATTTTACTGAGATACAGTTCATATAAGGAAATGAGTCAATTGAAATAAATTCATTAGGCCCCTAATCTAGTGATTTCACATGACTGGGAATACAGATATGCATCTGTTGGTCACAGATACCTTGAAAAAAAAAGTAGGGTGATCTCTGCTGTTGATTGTGGCCTGTGGAATGTTGTCCCACTCCTCTTTAATGCCTGTGCTAAGTTGCTGGAAATTGGCGGGAACTGGAACACGCTGACGAACACATCGATCTAGAGCATCCCAAACATGCAGGAAGAACTGGGACATGTTCAGCTTCCAGGATTTGTGTACAGATCCTTGTGTGGCTGTGCATTATCATGCTGAAACATGAGGTGATGGCGGTGGATGAATGGCAGGACAATGGGGCCTCAGGATTTCGTCACGGTATCTCTGTGCATTCAAATTGCCATCGATAAAACGCAATTGTGTTCATTGTCTGTAGTTTATGTCTGCCCATACCATAACCGCTTGCCCACACGACGCCATACACAAGGTCTGCTGTTGTGAGGCCAGTTGGACGTATTGCCAAATTCTCTAAAACGACGTCGGAAACTGCTTATGATAGAGAAATGAACATTCAATTCTCTGCCAACAGTTCTGGTGGACATTCCTGCAGTCAGCATGCCAATTGCACGCTCCCTCTAAACTTCAGACATCTGTGGCATTGTGTTGTGTGACAAACCTGCACATTTTAGAGTGGCCTTTTATTCTCCCCAGCACAAGGTGCACCTGTGTAATGATCATGCTGTTTAATCAGCTTCTTGGTATGCCACACCTGTCAGGTGGACGGATTATCTTGGTAAAGGAGAAATGCTCACAAATAGGGAGGTTAACAAATTTGTGGACAATATTTTAGAGAAATAAGCTTTTTGTTCGTATAGAACATTTCTGGGATCTTTTATTTAAACTCATGAAACATGGGACCAACACTTTACATGTGTTTATATTTTTGTTCAGTATATATGTACACAGTTGAAGTCGGAAGTTCACATACACCTTAGCCAAATGCATTCTAACTCAGTTTTTCACAATTCCTGACATTTAATCCAAGTAAAAATTCCCTGTCTTAGGTCAGTTAGGATCACAACTTTATTTTAAGAATGTGAAATGTCAGAATAATAGTAGAGAGAATGATTTATTTCAGCTTTCATTTCTTTCATCACATTCCCAGGGGGTCAGAAGTTTACATACACTCAATTAGTATTTGGTAGCATTGCCTTTAAATTGTTTAACTTGGGTCAAACATTTTGGGTAGCCTTCCACAATCTTCCTACAATAAGTTGGGTGAATTTTGGCCCATTCCTCCTAACAGAGCTGGTGTAACTGAGTCAGGTTTGTAGGCCTCCTTGCTCGCACACGCTTTTTCAGTTCTGCTCACACATTTTCTATAGGATTGAGGTCAGGGCTTTGTGATGGCCACTCCAATATCTTGACTTTGTTGTCCTTAAGCCAATTTGCCACAACTTTGGAAGTATGCTTGGGGTCATTGTCCATTTGGAAGACCCATTTGCGACCAAGCTTTAACTTCCTGACAGTCCCTCCTGCAGCAAAGCACCCCCACAACATGATGCTGCCATCCCCGTGCTTCACGGTTGGGATGGTGTTCTTCGACTTGCAAGCCTCCCCCTTGTCACTCCAAACATAACGATGGTCATTATGGCCAAACAATTCTATTGTTGTTTCATCATACCAAAAGAGATTTCTCCAAAAAGTACGATCTTTGTCCCCATGTGCAGTTGCAAACCGTAGTCTGGCTTTTTTACGGCGGTTTTGGAGCAGTGGCTTCTTCCTTGCTGAGCGGCCTTTCAGGTTATGTTGATATAGGACTCGTTTTACTGTGGATATAGATACTTTTGTACCTGTTTCCTCCAGCATCTTCACAAGGTCTTTTGCTGTTCTGGGATTGATTTGCACTTTTTTCACCAAAGTACGTTCATCTCTAGGAGACAGAACGCATCTCCTTCCTGAGCGGTATGACGGATGCGTGGTCCCATGGTGTTTATACTTAGATGAACGTGGTAACTTCAGGCGTTTGGAAATTGCTCCCAAGGATGAACCAGACTTGTGGAGGTCTACAATTATTTTTCTGAGGTCTTGGCGGATTTCTTTTGATTTTCCCATGATGACAAGCAAAGAGGCACTGAGTTTGAAGGTAGGCCTTGAAATACAGTGGGGCAAAAAAGTATTTAGTCAGCCACCAATTGTGCAAGTTCTCCCACTTAAAAAGATGAGAGAGGCCTGTAATTTTCATCATAGGTACACTTCAACTATGACAGACAAAATGAGAAAAGAAAATCCAGAAAATCACATTGTAGGATTTTTAATGAATTTATTTGCAAATTATGGTGGAAAATAAGTATTTGGTCACCTACAAACAAGCAAGATTTCTGGCTCTCACAGACCTGTAACTTCTTCTTTAAGAGGCTCCTCTGTCCTCCACTCGTTACCTGTATTAATGGCACCTGTTTGAACTTGTTATCAGTATAAAAGACACCTGTCCACAACCTCAAACAGTCACACTCCAAACTCCACTATGGCCAAGACCAAAGAGCTGTCAAAGGACACCAGAAACAAAATTGTAGACCTGCACCAGGCTGGGAAGACTGAATCTGCAATAGGTAAGCAGCTTGGTTTGAAGAAATCAACTGTGGGAGCAATTATTAGGAAATGGAAGACATACAAGACCACTGATAATATCCCTCGATCTGGGGCTCCACGCAAGATCTCACCCCGTGGGGTCAAAATGATCACAAGAACGGTGAGCAAAAATCCCAGAACCACACGGGGGGACCTAGTGAATGACCTGCAGAGAGCTGGGACCAAAGTAACAAAGCCTACCATCAGTAACACACTACGCCGCCAGGGACTCAAATCCTGCAGTGCCAGACGTGTCCCCCTGCTTAAGCCAGTACATGGCCAGGCCCGTCTGAAGTTTGCTAGAGAGCATTTGGATGATCCAGAAGAAGATTGGGAGAATGTCATATGGTCAGATGAAACCAAAATAGAACTTTTTGGTAAAAACTCAACTCGTCGTGTTTGGAGGACAAAGAATGCTGAGTTGCATCCAAAGAACACCATACCTACTGTGAAGCATGGGGGTGGAAACATCATGCTTTGGGGCTGTTTTTCTGCAAAGGGACCAGGACGACTGATCTGTGTAAAGGAAAGAATGAATGGGGCCATGTATCGTGAGATTTTGAGTGAAAACCTCCTTCCATCAGCAAGGGCATTGAAGATGAAACGTGGCTGGGTCTTTCAGCATGACAATGATCCCAAACACACCGCCCAGGCAACAAAGGAGTGGCTTCGTAAGAAGCATTTCAAGGTCCTGGAGTGGCCTAGCCAGTCTCCAGATCTCAACCCCATAGAAAATCTTTGGAGGGAGTTGAAAGTCCATGTTGCCCAGCAACAGCCCCAAAACATCACTGCTCTAGAGGAGATCTGCATGGAGGAATGGGCCAAAATACCAGCAACAGTGTGTGAAAACCTTGTGAAGACTTACAGAAAACGTTTGACCTCTGTCATTGCCAACAAAGGGTATATAAAAAAGTATTGAGATAAACTTTTGTTATTGACCAAATACTTATTTTCCACCATAATTTGCAAATAAATTCATAAAAAATCCTACAATGTGATTTTCTGGATTTTTTTCTTCTCATTTTGTCTGTCATAGTTGAACTGTACCTATGATGAAAATTACAGGCCTCTCTCATCTTTTTAAGTGGGAGAACTTGCACAATTGGTGGCTGACTAAATACTTTTTTGCCCCACTGTACATCCACAGGTACACCTCCAATTGACTCAAATTATGTCAATCAGCCTATCAGAAGCTTCTAAAGCCATGACATAATTTTCTGGAATTTTCCCAGCTGTTTAAAGACACAGTCAACTTAGTGTATGTAAACTTCTGACCCACTGGAATTGTGATACAGTGAATTATAAGTGAAATAATCTGTCTGTAAACAATTGTTGCAAAAATAACTTGTGTCATGCACAAAGTAGATGTCCTAATCGACTTGCCGAAACTATAGTTTGTTAACAAGAAATTTGTGGAGTGGTTGAAAGACGAGTTTTAATGACTCCAACCTAAGTGTATGTAAACTTCCGACTTCAACTGTATTTATTTATATACGGTGGCCTATGTTCCCTCAGGAGTAAGTCAATAGTTTATATATATTTATTTATATACGGTAGCCTATGTTCCTTTAGGAGTAAGTCAATAGTTTATATATATTTATTTATATACGGTGGCCTATGTTCCCTCAGGAGTAAGTCAATAGTTTATATATTTATTTATATACGGTGGCCTATGTTCCCTCAGGAGTAAGTCAATAGTTTATATATATTTATTTATATACGGTGGCCTATGTTCCCTCAGGAGTAAGTCAATAGTTTCTATATATTTATTTATATACGGTGGCCTATGTTCCCTCAGGAGTAAGTCAATAGTTTATATATATTTATTTATATACGGTGGCCTATGTTCCCTCAGGAGTAAGTCAATAGTTTCTATATATTTATTTATATACGGTGGCCTATGTTCCCTCAGGAGTAAGTCAATAGTTTATATATAAGCAGGAACCCACTGACTCACTGTGGTTTCCTGACACTCGCAGGTTGCCCAGTTCTGACACCAGGGTAGTGTTAGTAAAAACTCTAGCAGCCTGTAAATTCAATATCATTTCAATTTAAAAGCTTTATTGGCATGGGAAACATATGTTTACAATGTTAAAGCAAGTTTAGTAGATAATAAACAATAAAAAATTAACTGTAAACATTACACTTACAAAAAAGTTCCAAAAGAATAAATACATTTCAAATGTCGTATTATGTCTATATAAAGTGTTGTAATGACGTGCAAATAGTTAAAGTATAAAAGGGAAAATAAATAAACATATATATTGTTTGTATTTACAATGGTATTTGTTCTTCACTTTTTGCCCTTTTCTTGTGGCAACAGGTCACAAATCTTGCTGCTGTGATGGCACACTGTGGTATTTCACCCAGTAGATATGGGATTTTATCAAAATTCGGTTTGTTTTTTATTTCTTTGTGGGTCTGTGTAATCTTAGGGAAATATATGTCTATAATATGGTCAGACATTTGACAGGTTAGGAAGGGCAGCTCAGTTTCCACCTCATTTTGTGGGCAGTGTGCACATAGCCTGTCTTCTCTTGAGAGCCAGGTCTGCCTATGGTGGCCTTCTCAATAGCAAGGCTATGCTCACTGAGTCTGTACATAGTCAAAGATTTCCTTAAATTTGGTTCAGTCACAGTGGTCAGGTATTCTGCCACTGTGTACTCTCTGTTTAGGGACAAATAGCATTCTACTTTGCTCAGTTTTTTGGTAAATTCTTTCCAATGTGTCAAGTAATTATCTTTTTGTTTTCTCATGATTTGGTTGGGTCTAATTGTGTTGCTGTCCTGGGGCTCTGTGGGGTCTATTTGTGTTTGTGAACAGAGCCCCAGGACCAGCTTGCTTAGGGGACTCTTCTCCAGGTTCGTCTCTCTGTAGGTGACGGCTTTGTTATGGAATGTTTGTGAATTGCTTCCTTTTAGGTGGTTGTAGAATTTTATTGCTCTTTTCTGAATTTTGATCATTAGCGGGTATCGGCCTAATTCTGCTCTGCATGCATTATTTGGTGTTCTAAGTTGTATACGGAAGATATTTTTTCAGAATTCTACGTGCAGAGTCTCAATTTGGTGTTTGTCCCATTTAGTGAATTCTTGATTGGTGAGCGGACCCCAGACCTCACAACCATAAAGGGCAATGGGTTCTATAACTGATTCAAGTATTTTTAGCCAGATCCTAATTGGTATGTTGAACTGTATGTTCCTTTTGATGGCATAGAATTCCCTTCTTGCCTTGTCTCTCAGATCGCTCACAGCTTTGTTGAAGTTGCCTGTGGCGCTGATGTTTAGGCCAATGTATGTATAGTTTTTTTGTGTGCTCTAGGGCAACGGTGTCTAGATGAAATTTGTATTTGTGGTCCTGGCGACTGGACCTTTTTTGGAACACCATTATTTTGGTCTTACTGAGATTTACTGTCAGGGCCCAGGTCTGGCAGAATCTGCGCAAAAGATCTAGGTGCTGCTGTAGGCCCTCCTTGGTTGGGGACAGAAGCACCAGATCATCAGCAAACAGTAGACATTTGACTTCAGAATCTAGTATGGTGAGGCTGGGTGCTGCAGACTGTTCTAGTGCCCTCGCCAATTAATTTACATATGTTGAAGAGGGTGGGGTTTAAGCTGCATCCCTGCCTCACCCCATGACCCTGTGGAAAGAAATGTGTATTTTGCCTATTTTAACCGCACACTTGTTGTTTGTGTACATGGATTTTATAATGTTGTATGTTTTTCCCCCAACACCACTTTGTATAGCAGACCCTCATGCCAAATTGAGTCACAGGCTTTTTTGAAATCAACAAAGCATGAGAAGACTTTGCCTTTGTTTGTTTGTTTGTCAATTAGGATGTGCAGGGTGAATACGTGGTCTGTCGTACGATAATTTGGTAAAAAGACAATTTGACATTTGCTCAGTACATTGTTTTCACTAGGAAATGTACGAGTCTGCTGTTAATGATAATGCAGAGGATTTTCCCAAGGTTAGTCCCTCACCATTATTCACCCAGCTGTAGCATATAGACCCTCACCATTATTCACCCAGCTGTAGCAGATCCCTCACCAGACATGTGTATTGAGTAAGAGCTCCGCCCTGATCTCCCCTCGCCACTCTATCAAGCCAGAGTTCAGCTCCCTGAAGCTGGAAATCCCCTGAGGCATCTGCTGCTCACCCAAACCCAACTGAGGAATGGTGTGTGTGTGTGTGTGTGTGTGTGTGTGTGTGTGTGTGTGTGTGTGTGTGTGTGTGTGTGTCCTGGCTCCTGTCCTGCTCCAGACAGGCTAAGGAGGCTCTCTTTCCCTTGGCCCCCAGACACGTGCACACACACACACACACACACACACACACACACACACACACACACACACACACACACACACACACACACACACACACACACACACAGAGACAAAGACAAACACACACAAAGAGTGGTGGGGTGGAGAAACTGGGCTGAGCTGAGGAACACTGGGCAGCACACCATCCTGGCCCTCTGGCTGATAAAGCGGGGAGGAAACCAATAGCCTTAAAACAATAGTGTTATCAGCAGGCTGTGGAGTTCCTGTCCAACGTTAACCCCTACTGACCCAACACTGAGCTGTTACAACCCCTGTTGACCCAACACTGAGCTGTTACAACCCCTACTGACCCAACACTGAGCTGTTACAACCCCTACTGACCCAACACTGAGCTGTTACAACCCCTACTGACCCAACACTGAGCTGCTACAACCCCTACTGACCCAACACTGAGCTGTTACAACCCTTACTGACCCAACACTGAGCTGTTACAACCCTTACTGACCCAACACTGAGCTGTTACAACCCTTACTGACCCAACACTGAGCTGTTACAACCCCTACTGACCCAACACTGAGCTGTTACAACCCCTGTTGACCCAACACTGAGCTGTTACAACCCTTACTGACCCAACACTGAGCTGCTACAACCCCTACTGACCCAACACTGAGCTGTTACAACCCCTACTGACCCAACACTGAGCTGTTACAACCCCTGTTGACCCAACACTGAGCTGTTACAACCCCTGTTGACCCAACACTGAGCTGTTACAACCCCTACTGACCCAACACTGAGCTGTTACAACCCCTACTGACCCAACACTGAGCTGTTACAACCCCTGTTGACCCAACACTGAGCTGTTACAACCCTTACTGACCCAACACTGAGCTGTTACAACCCCTGCTGACCCAACACTGAGCTGTTACAACCCTTACTGACCCAACACTGAGCTGTTACAACCCCTACTGACCCAACACTGAGCTGTTACAACCCCTACTGACCCAACACTGAGCTGCTACAACCCTTACTGACCCAACACTGAGCTGTTACAACCCCTACTGACCCAACACTGAGCTGCTACAACCCCTACTGACCCAACATTGAGCTGTTACAACCCCTACTGACCCAACACTGAGCTGTTACAACCCTTACTGACCCAACACTGAGCTGTTACAACCCCTACTGACCCAACACTGAGCTGTTACAACCCCTGCTGACCCAACACTGAGCTGTTACAACCCCTACTGACCCAACACTGAGCTGCTACAACCCCTACTGACCCAACACTGAGCTGTTACAACCCCTACTGACCCAACACTGAGCTGTTACAACCCTTACTGACCCAACACTGAGCTGTTACAACCCTTACTGACCCAACACTGAGCTGTTACAACCCCTACTGACCCAACACTGAGCTGTTACAACCCCTGTTGACCCAACACTGAGCTGTTACAACCCCTGTTGACCCAACACTGAGCTGTTACAACCCCTGTTGACCCAACACTGAGCTGTTACAACCCCTACTGACCCAACACTGAGCTGCTACAACCCTTACTGACCCAACACTGAGCTGTTACAACCCCTGTTGACCCAACACTGAGCTGTTACAACCCCTACTGACCCAACACTGAGCTGTTACAACCCCTGTTGACCCAACACTGAGCTGTTACAACCCTTACTGACCCAACACTGAGCTGTTACAACCCCTGCTGACCCAACACTGAGCTGTTACAAACCCTACTGACCCAACACTGAGCTGTTACAACCCCTACTGACCCAACACTGAGCTGTTACAACCCCTACTGACCCAACACTGAGCTGTTACAACCCCTACTGACCCAACACTGAGCTGTTACAACCCTTACTGACCCAACACTGAGCTGTTACAACCCCTACTGACCCAACACTGAGCTGTTACAACCCCTACTGACCCAACACTGAGCTGTTACAACCCCTGCTGACCCAACACTGAGCTGTTACAACCCCTGCTGACCCAACACTGAGCTGTTACAACCCCTGTTGACCCAACACTGAGCTGTTACAACCCCTACTGACCCAACACTGAGCTGTTACAACCCCTGTTGACCCAACACTGAGCTGTTACAACCCCTACTGACCCAACACTGAGCTGTTACAACCCCTGTTGACCCAACACTGAGCTGTTACAACCCCTACTGACCCAACACTGAGCTGTTACAGCAGGGGGAGTTGACAGCCACAGCCTGTTAGAGCATGTGAAAGCTTTAAACATGTTAAGTACTGTTAGGGACATGTTAAGTACTGTTTAGGGACATGTTAAGTACTGTTAGGGACATGTTAAGTACTGTTAGGGACATGTTAACTACTGTTTAGGGACATGTTAAGTACTGTTAGGGAAATGTTAAGTACTGTTAGAGACATGTTAAGTACTGTTTAGGGACATGTTAAGTACTGTTAGGGACATGTTAACTACTGTTTAGGGACATGTTAAGTACTGTTAGGGAAATGTTAAGTACTGTTAGAGACATGTTAAGTACTGTTTAGGGACATGTTAAGTACTGTTAGGGACATGTTAAGTACTGTTTAGGGACATGTTAAGTACTGTTAGGGAAATGTTAAGTACTGTTAGAGACATGTTAAGTACTGTTAGGGACATGTTAAGTACTGTTAGGGACATGTTAAGTACTGTTTAGGGACATGTTAAGTACTGTTAGGGAAATGTTAAGTACTGTTTAGGGACATGTTAAGTACTGTTAGGGACATGTTAAGTACTGTTTAGTGTTACGTTCCCCAGTTTCTGTGTTCTGTTTTGTATTTGAGTGTGTGTGTTTCAGGAGATGGCTTCCTGAAATACTCCCCAACCAGCTGATTGGTCGACCCCAGGCTAATTGGTGATTGGAGCTGACCCCGCCCCCTCGTCAAGAAGCAGCTGACTAATTAACATTGCCACCTGAAGATATAAAAACCAGTGTTCTGTTCAGTAGAGAGGAGATTGGAGAGAGAGGAGAGGAGATGAGATAAGGAGTAGAGATTTGGAGATTGAGAGAGAGAAAAATTAGATTGTGATATAGTGTTGGTTGTGTATCAGAAAGTGTGGTATGTACTGTTGTTGTTGGTAGCAGTTTTGCTATGTCCTGTGTTTGTGAGTGTTTGTGAAATCGTTAATAATTACTCTGTTTCATTTGTTCCCAGGGGGGAAGGAGAAGGCACTTTGGGAGTGCTTAGGCAAGAGTCCCGCGGGCATACATATACCCGTAGTATATTTACTGTCTAGGCACACTAGGTAAGACCTGGGCGGACCACCACCTGTATTTTGGTTAGGGCACCAGGTGGTGCTAAGTTAGGTAAGTTAAGTGGGTAGGCAGGTTAGATAGGAGAGGGGGAACTTTAATATTTACTTTCTTTGCTTTGGTTCCGTCCAGCCCCTTTTCCCCATATTACCGTGTAAGAAAATAAATCTTAGTAAACGGTAAATTCTGTTTTTGTGTCATCCTTGCTCGCACCTACAGTCCATACCTCTTGCACTTCAGAGAGTTGAGTTGTAGCAGGGAGTTGCGTTCCCTCTTCTCAGAGGCGTGCGTAACATAATGGGGGCTCATCCGGGATTCCATTAAACCCACCGGACCCTGCTGCACTGAGCTCTCTGTGGTTAGTGATTGAGGTGTGATGGTAGGTTGTGAGTTTGGATGACTTGTTTAGTTTGTGTATTCAGTAGATTGTTGTGTACAAGATGGCTGCCTCAGCCATCTCCAAGTTCATTGAAGCGCCCTCTATTGATTGTTTGGTGAAGTTTCGAAAAGTAGACCTTTTAGCTATAGCTGACCATTATGGATTTGTTATCCCTGAGAAAGCCCTAAAGGCTGAGCTTTTGGTGCTAGTCAGGGAGGGTTTAGTGAGAGAAAGAATTCTCTCATTGCAAGGAGAGGAGACGGGTAGACCTTCCGATGTCAAGTCGGAGGACAGGGCGGAGGAAGGGGTTGCTCGTACCCCCTTTACATTGCCTCGATTCGATCCTTTATCTTCTGCTTCAGGTCGTTCAGACGGGACCGCTAGGCTAAAGGTGAGGCTGGCCCGGTTAGAAATGGAGCAAAAAGATAAAGAGAGACAAATGCATTTTGATCTTGAAATAAGGAAAATAGAAGCCGACAAGGAGGTGAGGATCCGACAACTGGAGCTAGAAGCTGGCTCCGGTACGACTCCAAAAGCTGCTCATCATCAAGCCCACTTTGATGTAAGTAAAAATATCGCTTTAGTCCCACCATTCCGAGAGTCGGAAGTTGATTCCTATTTCTCTGCGTTTGAGCGTGTGGCCGCTGCGCTGCACTGGCCACTTGAGGTTTGGCCGCTCCTGTTACAATGTAAATTGTCTGGGAAAGCCCAGGAAGTAGTAGCTGCTCTCTCGCTGGAAGACAGTTTACATTACGAAACAGTTAAAACTACCGTGTTGCGGGCGTATGAGTTGGTGCCTGAAGCTTATAGACAGCGCTTCAGGAACCACAAGAAACCCTCTCACCGTACTTTTGTTGAGTTTGCTAGGGACAAAGAGTCTCTGTTTAATCGATGGTGTTCAGCCAGCAAAGCTAACACATTTGCTGATATTCGGGAGTTGATGCTGTTGGAGGATTTTAAAAGCAACCTCCCTGATAGAATTGTAGTTCATTTAAATGAACAGAAAGTGGTGACTTTGGCCCAGGCAGCAGTGTTGGCAGATGAGTATGCTTTGACACACAAGACTGTCTTTGGTGCACCTCGTTTTGAAGGTAGACTGATTACGTCATCAGTGCCTCGTTCAGGTCGCTTTTCCTCTGACAAGCCTTTTCAAGAAATCCGTGAATGTTTTTACTGTCACCAAAAGGGTCACGTGATTGCGGACTGCCCAGTTTTGAAAAATAAACCGAAACAGTCCCAGTCACCGTCCCCAAAAAGGAAAAGTTTGGGTTTAGTCAAGTCTTTGGCTCGTCCGTTGGTCCGAGGTATTGGTTCAGCATTTGAGAAACCGGATCCTGTTTATGCTCCGTTTATCTCTACCGGTTGTGTTTCCTTAACTGGAGAACAAGCTGATCAAAAGCCAATTAAAATCTTACGAGACACTGGGGCGGCACAGTCAGTAATCATTACTGATGCTTTACCCTGGTCTCCTGAAACATATTGTGGCTCACATGTCATATTACAGGGCATAGAGACAAAAACAGTACCTGTACCATTACACTGGGTCCACTTAGTGTCAGACTTGGTATCAGGACGTTTCCGTGTTGGTGTAGTGTCTACACTGCCAGTAAAAGGAGTCACATTGCTACTAGGGAATGATATTGCTGGTGGTAACGTTACACCTGTGTTAGAGGTAGTAGACAACCCAGAAATCAGAATTGCAGATGAGAAATTGGTTCAAGCATTTCCACATGTTTTTCCTGCTTGTGTCTTAACGAGGGCACAATCTCGCAAGCTTGGAGATGTGGTGGATTTGGCTAGTTCCATTTTTGAGAATGTTGAAGTAGAAGACAATGCACCGAGTATTCCTTCTGCAAGTCCGACAGTTTTTACTCCTGTGAAAACTAAGGAAGGGGACTGCGAAATCGCGCCCCAATTACATGACATTCTTTTGTCTGTCACCCCTGAGAAGGTGATTGAATGTCAAAAAGGAGACACCAGTCTTCGCAAGTGTTTTGCTTCGGTAATTTCCATTGAGGAAGCTAAAACTAAAGAGACTGCCTACTTTATGGAAGCAGGAGTTTTGATGCGTAAATGGGCAGCTCATGACACCGTTAATGAATGGAGTGAAGTGTGTCAAGTGGTTGTTCCTACACCGTTCCGACAGCAGGTGCTGTCACTCGCCCATGACCAGGCGTGGTCTGGACATTTGGGGATCACAAAGACTTATAACCGGGTCCTTCGTCATTTTTTTTTGGCCAGGTTTGAAGTCTGATGTGGTCCAATTTTGTAAAACATGTCACGTATGTCAACTCACTGGGAAAGCGAATCAAACAGTTCCTCGAGCACCGCTCTGCCCGATTCCTGTGGTGGGGGAACCGTTTGAAAGAGTGATAGTTGATTGTGTAGGTCCGTTGCCGAAAACCAGGTCAGGTAACCAGTTCCTACTAACAATAATGTGCAGTGCTACTCGATACCCAGAGGCTATTCCTCTCCGTACTATAACGGCTAAGACTGTGGTGAAGGCACTGGTGAAGTTCTTCTCTACGTTTGGACTCCCTAAAGTAATCCAAACTGATCAGGGATCCAACTTCATGTCAAAGCTGTTTTCAAATGTGTTAAAGACATTGTGTATTTCCCATCAGGTCTCAAGTCCGTATCATCCAGAGAGTCAAGGGGCTCTCGAACGTTGGCATCAGACGCTGAAGGCAATGCTACGCAAGTATTGTATGGATACCAGTACCGATTGGGATGAGGGGGTGCCCTTTGTCCTATTTGCTATTAGGGAAACGATACAAGAGTCCTTAGGGTTCAGCCCTGCTGACCTTGTGTTTGGACACACCCCACGGGGTCCGCTGAAAGTTTTGAAGGAGCATATCTTATCTCCTACACCCAGTAGTGCCCCTAAAAATGTGTTGGATTATGTCAGTAAAATGCGGGAGAGACTGCGCGCCGCATGTGCATTGGCCCAAAAGTCTCTTTCCTCTTCGCAAAAACGCATGAAGGTGCATTATGACAAAAAGACTGTTGGCCGTTCTTTTGCACCAGGGGATCAAGTTTTAGTTTTGTTGCCAATTCCTGGCTCATCTCTGTCAGCACGTTTTTCTGGACCATATCTGGTGGAAAAGAAACTCAGTGACACCAACTATGTGATAAAGACCCCAGATCGAAGGCGTTCTTCCCGTGTGTGTCATGTTAACATGCTAAAAGCATATTATGTACGTGACACTCCAGACAGCTCCTCAAGTAAGCCGGTCCAGCCCGCCGTCTCCAGTGTGGCTGCGGTGGTGCTGAAGCCTGGCTGGGACCTAGAGGAGGATAAGGAGGATGGGTTGGAGTTACGCCATACGTTACAGCAGTGTGAACGCCTATGTAATTCAGAGATGCTAAAGAAGTTACCCTCTCAAATCGAACATTTGGATAACGATCAAACGAAGGACCTTATCCTATTGATAAACAGTTTTCTCAGTGTGTTTCAGGACGTTCCGAGTCGCACATCCATCTTGGAACATGACGTGGATGTAGGGAACGCTGCTCCTATACGTCAGCATCCGTACCGGGTTAATGCAAAGAAAAGGGAGGTAATGAAAAGTGAGGTAGCTTATTTATTACAGAATGACATGGCAAAACCCAGTAACAGCTCCTGGAGTTCCCCATGTATTCTTGTTCCTAAGCCTGACAGTACGTCCCGCTTATGCACGGACTATCGTCGTGTAAATGCAGTTACAAAGTCTGATTCTTTTCCTCTACCTCGATTAGATGACTGCATTGATAGAATTGGCTCTGCTTCTTACGTTAGTAAGTTAGATTTGTTAAAAGGTTATTGGCAGGTGCCTCTGACCTCTAGAGCTTCTGACATATCGGCTTTTGTTACGCCTGATAACTTTGTACAATACACTGTGATGCCCTTTGGCATGTGTAATGCACCTGCTACATTTCAGCGTCTAGTTAACATTGTGTTTGCAGATGTGCCAAATTGTACTGCATACCTTGATGATGTGGTGATGCATTCGTCTACTTGGTCTGATCATCTCTCCACTTTGAAAAGTGTGTTTCAGCGGTTGGAGAATGCTTCTTTAACCCTCAATTTGGCCAAGTGTGAGTTTGGGAAGGCTACGGTGACTTACTTAGGGAAACAAGTGGGACGAGGTCAAGTGCGCCCAGTATCTGGCAAGGTGGAGGCAATTGTTGCTTTTCCTGCTCCCACGACTCGACGCCAGTTGCGCAGATTCCTAGGGATGGTAGGGTACTATCGTACATTCTGTAAGAATTTCTCGACGGTAGTAGCTCCCCTTTCATCTCTGCTTAGTCCCAAGGTACCATTTAGGTGGTCCAAGGATTGTAACCATGCTTTTGAGTCCGCTAAAGCGCTACTTTGTAGTGCCCCAGTGCTTGCCGCCCCCAACTTTGACAAACCTTTTAAGTTGGAGGTTGACGCTAGTATAGTGGGGGTGGGTGCGGTTCTCTTACAGGAAGATGAAGACGGAGTGGATCGGCCCGTCAGTTTCTTTTCCCGTAAGTTCAACTCGTGTCAGTCAAGGTACTCCACAATTGAACAAGAGACGCTAGCTTTATTGCTAGCCTTACAGTTCTTTGAAGTATATGTGGGATCCAGTGCCTTGCCTGTAATGGTCTTCACGGACCATAATCCTTTAGTGTTCTTAAAGCAAATGTACAATCAGAACCGCCGCCTTATGCGGTGGGCTCTGATTGTACAAGGATATAATGTACAGATAGCCTATGTGAAGGGATCAACGAATGTGGTTGCTGACGCTCTATCACGGGTTTACTAACTGAGGAAGCGTTGGGTTTTGTTATTACAAACTGTATGTTTGCAATTTTTGTGGTGGGCGTGTTACGTTCCCCAGTTTCTGTGTTCTGTTTTGTATTTGAGTGTGTGTGTTTCAGGAGATGGCTTCCTGAAATACTCCCCAACCAGCTGATTGGTCGACCCCAGGCTAATTGGTGATTGGAGCTGACCCCGCCCCCTCGTCAAGAAGCAGCTGACTAATTAACATTGCCACCTGAAGATATAAAAACCAGTGTTCTGTTCAGTAGAGAGGAGATTGGAGAGAGAGGAGAGGAGATGAGATAAGGAGTAGAGATTTGGAGATTGAGAGAGAGAAAAATTAGATTGTGATATAGTGTTGGTTGTGTATCAGAAAGTGTGGTATGTACTGTTGTTGTTGGTAGCAGTTTTGCTATGTCCTGTGTTTGTGAAATCGTTAATAATTACTCTGTTTCATTTGTTCCCAGGGGGGAAGGAGAAGGCACTTTGGGAGTGCTTAGGCAAGAGTCCCGCGGGCATACATATACCCGTAGTATATTTACTGTCTAGGCACACTAGGTAAGACCTGGGCGGACCACCACCTGTATTTTGGTTAGGGCACCAGGTGGTGCTAAGTTAGGTAAGTTAAGTGGGTAGGCAGGTTAGATAGGAGAGGGGGAACTTTAATATTTACTTTCTTTGCTTTGGTTCCGTCCAGCCCCTTTTCCCCATATTACCGTGTAAGAAAATAAATCTTAGTAAACGGTAAATTCTGTTTTTGTGTCATCCTTGCTCGCACCTACAGTCCATACCTCTTGCACTTCAGAGAGTTGAGTTGTAGCAGGGAGTTGCGTTCCCTCTTCTCAGAGGCGTGCGTAACATTTAGGGACATGTTAAGTACTGTTAGGGAAATGTTAAGTACTGTTAGAGACATGTTAAGTACTGTTAGGGACATGTTAAGTACTGTTTAGGGACATGTTAAGTACTGTTAGGGAAATGTTAAGTACTGTTAGAGACATGTTAAGTACTGTTAGACATGTTAAGTACTGTTTAGGGACATGTTAAGTACTGTTAGGGACATGTTAAGTACTGTTAGGGAAATGTTAAGTACTGTTAGGGACATGTTAAGTACTGTTTAGGGACATGTTAAGTACTGTTTAGGGACATGTTAAGTACTGTTTAGGGACATGTTAAGTACTGTTAGGGACATGTTAAGTACTGTTAGGGACATGTTAAGTACTGTTAGGGAAATGTTAAGTACTGTTTAGGGACATGTTAAGTACTGTTAGGGACATGTTAAGTACTGTTAGGTACCTATTAAGTACTGTTAGGGACATGTTAAGTACTGTTAGGTACCTATTAAGTACTGTTAGGGACATGTTAAGTACTGTTAGGGACATGTTAAGTACTGTTTAGGGACATGTTAAGTACTGTTAGGGACATGTTAAGTACTGTTAGGGACATGTTAAGTACTGTTTAGGGACATGTTAAGTACTGTTAGGGACATGTTAAGTACTGTTAGGGACATGTTAAGTACTGTTTAGGGACATGTTAAGTACTGTTTAGGGACATGTTAAGTACTGTTTAGGGACATGTTAAGTACTGTTAGGGACATGTTAAGTACTGTTAGGGACATGTTAAGTACTGTTAGGGAAATGTTAAGTACTGTTAGAGACATGTTAAGTACTGTTAGGGACATGTTAAGTACTGTTAGGGACATGTTAAGTACTGTTTAGGGACATGTTAAGTACTGTTAGGGAAATGTTAAGTACTGTTTAGGGACATGTTAAGTACTGTTAGGGACATGTTAAGTACTGTTTAGTGTTACGTTCCCCAGTTTCTGTGTTCTGTTTTGTATTTGAGTGTGTGTGTTTCAGGAGATGGCTTCCTGAAATACTCCCCAACCAGCTGATTGGTCGACCCCAGGCTAATTGGTGATTGGAGCTGACCCCGCCCCCTCGTCAAGAAGCAGCTGACTAATTAACATTGCCACCTGAAGATATAAAAACCAGTGTTCTGTTCAGTAGAGAGGAGATTGGAGAGAGAGGAGAGGAGATGAGATAAGGAGTAGAGATTTGGAGATTGAGAGAGAGAAAAATTAGATTGTGATATAGTGTTGGTTGTGTATCAGAAAGTGTGGTATGTACTGTTGTTGTTGGTAGCAGTTTTGCTATGTCCTGTGTTTGTGAGTGTTTGTGAAATCGTTAATAATTACTCTGTTTCATTTGTTCCCAGGGGGGAAGGAGAAGGCACTTTGGGAGTGCTTAGGCAAGAGTCCCGCGGGCATACATATACCCGTAGTATATTTACTGTCTAGGCACACTAGGTAAGACCTGGGCGGACCACCACCTGTATTTTGGTTAGGGCACCAGGTGGTGCTAAGTTAGGTAAGTTAAGTGGGTAGGCAGGTTAGATAGGAGAGGGGGAACTTTAATATTTACTTTCTTTGCTTTGGTTCCGTCCAGCCCCTTTTCCCCATATTACCGTGTAAGAAAATAAATCTTAGTAAACGGTAAATTCTGTTTTTGTGTCATCCTTGCTCGCACCTACAGTCCATACCTCTTGCACTTCAGAGAGTTGAGTTGTAGCAGGGAGTTGCGTTCCCTCTTCTCAGAGGCGTGCGTAACATAATGGGGGCTCATCCGGGATTCCATTAAACCCACCGGACCCTGCTGCACTGAGCTCTCTGTGGTTAGTGATTGAGGTGTGATGGTAGGTTGTGAGTTTGGATGACTTGTTTAGTTTGTGTATTCAGTAGATTGTTGTGTACAAGATGGCTGCCTCAGCCATCTCCAAGTTCATTGAAGCGCCCTCTATTGATTGTTTGGTGAAGTTTCGAAAAGTAGACCTTTTAGCTATAGCTGACCATTATGGATTTGTTATCCCTGAGAAAGCCCTAAAGGCTGAGCTTTTGGTGCTAGTCAGGGAGGGTTTAGTGAGAGAAAGAATTCTCTCATTGCAAGGAGAGGAGACGGGTAGACCTTCCGATGTCAAGTCGGAGGACAGGGCGGAGGAAGGGGTTGCTCGTACCCCCTTTACATTGCCTCGATTCGATCCTTTATCTTCTGCTTCAGGTCGTTCAGACGGGACCGCTAGGCTAAAGGTGAGGCTGGCCCGGTTAGAAATGGAGCAAAAAGATAAAGAGAGACAAATGCATTTTGATCTTGAAATAAGGAAAATAGAAGCCGACAAGGAGGTGAGGATCCGACAACTGGAGCTAGAAGCTGGCTCCGGTACGACTCCAAAAGCTGCTCATCATCAAGCCCACTTTGATGTAAGTAAAAATATCGCTTTAGTCCCACCATTCCGAGAGTCGGAAGTTGATTCCTATTTCTCTGCGTTTGAGCGTGTGGCCGCTGCGCTGCACTGGCCACTTGAGGTTTGGCCGCTCCTGTTACAATGTAAATTGTCTGGGAAAGCCCAGGAAGTAGTAGCTGCTCTCTCGCTGGAAGACAGTTTACATTACGAAACAGTTAAAACTACCGTGTTGCGGGCGTATGAGTTGGTGCCTGAAGCTTATAGACAGCGCTTCAGGAACCACAAGAAACCCTCTCACCGTACTTTTGTTGAGTTTGCTAGGGACAAAGAGTCTCTGTTTAATCGATGGTGTTCAGCCAGCAAAGCTAACACATTTGCTGATATTCGGGAGTTGATGCTGTTGGAGGATTTTAAAAGCAACCTCCCTGATAGAATTGTAGTTCATTTAAATGAACAGAAAGTGGTGACTTTGGCCCAGGCAGCAGTGTTGGCAGATGAGTATGCTTTGACACACAAGACTGTCTTTGGTGCACCTCGTTTTGAAGGTAGACTGATTACGTCATCAGTGCCTCGTTCAGGTCGCTTTTCCTCTGACAAGCCTTTTCAAGAAATCCGTGAATGTTTTTACTGTCACCAAAAGGGTCACGTGATTGCGGACTGCCCAGTTTTGAAAAATAAACCGAAACAGTCCCAGTCACCGTCCCCAAAAAGGAAAAGTTTGGGTTTAGTCAAGTCTTTGGCTCGTCCGTTGGTCCGAGGTATTGGTTCAGCATTTGAGAAACCGGATCCTGTTTATGCTCCGTTTATCTCTACCGGTTGTGTTTCCTTAACTGGAGAACAAGCTGATCAAAAGCCAATTAAAATCTTACGAGACACTGGGGCGGCACAGTCAGTAATCATTACTGATGCTTTACCCTGGTCTCCTGAAACATATTGTGGCTCACATGTCATATTACAGGGCATAGAGACAAAAACAGTACCTGTACCATTACACTGGGTCCACTTAGTGTCAGACTTGGTATCAGGACGTTTCCGTGTTGGTGTAGTGTCTACACTGCCAGTAAAAGGAGTCACATTGCTACTAGGGAATGATATTGCTGGTGGTAACGTTACACCTGTGTTAGAGGTAGTAGACAACCCAGAAATCAGAATTGCAGATGAGAAATTGGTTCAAGCATTTCCACATGTTTTTCCTGCTTGTGTCTTAACGAGGGCACAATCTCGCAAGCTTGGAGATGTGGTGGATTTGGCTAGTTCCATTTTTGAGAATGTTGAAGTAGAAGACAATGCACCGAGTATTCCTTCTGCAAGTCCGACAGTTTTTACTCCTGTGAAAACTAAGGAAGGGGACTGCGAAATCGCGCCCCAATTACATGACATTCTTTTGTCTGTCACCCCTGAGAAGGTGATTGAATGTCAAAAAGGAGACACCAGTCTTCGCAAGTGTTTTGCTTCGGTAATTTCCATTGAGGAAGCTAAAACTAAAGAGACTGCCTACTTTATGGAAGCAGGAGTTTTGATGCGTAAATGGGCAGCTCATGACACCGTTAATGAATGGAGTGAAGTGTGTCAAGTGGTTGTTCCTACACCGTTCCGACAGCAGGTGCTGTCACTCGCCCATGACCAGGCGTGGTCTGGACATTTGGGGATCACAAAGACTTATAACCGGGTCCTTCGTCATTTTTTTTTGGCCAGGTTTGAAGTCTGATGTGGTCCAATTTTGTAAAACATGTCACGTATGTCAACTCACTGGGAAAGCGAATCAAACAGTTCCTCGAGCACCGCTCTGCCCGATTCCTGTGGTGGGGGAACCGTTTGAAAGAGTGATAGTTGATTGTGTAGGTCCGTTGCCGAAAACCAGGTCAGGTAACCAGTTCCTACTAACAATAATGTGCAGTGCTACTCGATACCCAGAGGCTATTCCTCTCCGTACTATAACGGCTAAGACTGTGGTGAAGGCACTGGTGAAGTTCTTCTCTACGTTTGGACTCCCTAAAGTAATCCAAACTGATCAGGGATCCAACTTCATGTCAAAGCTGTTTTCAAATGTGTTAAAGACATTGTGTATTTCCCATCAGGTCTCAAGTCCGTATCATCCAGAGAGTCAAGGGGCTCTCGAACGTTGGCATCAGACGCTGAAGGCAATGCTACGCAAGTATTGTATGGATACCAGTACCGATTGGGATGAGGGGGTGCCCTTTGTCCTATTTGCTATTAGGGAAACGATACAAGAGTCCTTAGGGTTCAGCCCTGCTGACCTTGTGTTTGGACACACCCCACGGGGTCCGCTGAAAGTTTTGAAGGAGCATATCTTATCTCCTACACCCAGTAGTGCCCCTAAAAATGTGTTGGATTATGTCAGTAAAATGCGGGAGAGACTGCGCGCCGCATGTGCATTGGCCCAAAAGTCTCTTTCCTCTTCGCAAAAACGCATGAAGGTGCATTATGACAAAAAGACTGTTGGCCGTTCTTTTGCACCAGGGGATCAAGTTTTAGTTTTGTTGCCAATTCCTGGCTCATCTCTGTCAGCACGTTTTTCTGGACCATATCTGGTGGAAAAGAAACTCAGTGACACCAACTATGTGATAAAGACCCCAGATCGAAGGCGTTCTTCCCGTGTGTGTCATGTTAACATGCTAAAAGCATATTATGTACGTGACACTCCAGACAGCTCCTCAAGTAAGCCGGTCCAGCCCGCCGTCTCCAGTGTGGCTGCGGTGGTGCTGAAGCCTGGCTGGGACCTAGAGGAGGATAAGGAGGATGGGTTGGAGTTACGCCATACGTTACAGCAGTGTGAACGCCTATGTAATTCAGAGATGCTAAAGAAGTTACCCTCTCAAATCGAACATTTGGATAACGATCAAACGAAGGACCTTATCCTATTGATAAACAGTTTTCTCAGTGTGTTTCAGGACGTTCCGAGTCGCACATCCATCTTGGAACATGACGTGGATGTAGGGAACGCTGCTCCTATACGTCAGCATCCGTACCGGGTTAATGCAAAGAAAAGGGAGGTAATGAAAAGTGAGGTAGCTTATTTATTACAGAATGACATGGCAAAACCCAGTAACAGCTCCTGGAGTTCCCCATGTATTCTTGTTCCTAAGCCTGACAGTACGTCCCGCTTATGCACGGACTATCGTCGTGTAAATGCAGTTACAAAGTCTGATTCTTTTCCTCTACCTCGATTAGATGACTGCATTGATAGAATTGGCTCTGCTTCTTACGTTAGTAAGTTAGATTTGTTAAAAGGTTATTGGCAGGTGCCTCTGACCTCTAGAGCTTCTGACATATCGGCTTTTGTTACGCCTGATAACTTTGTACAATACACTGTGATGCCCTTTGGCATGTGTAATGCACCTGCTACATTTCAGCGTCTAGTTAACATTGTGTTTGCAGATGTGCCAAATTGTACTGCATACCTTGATGATGTGGTGATACATTCGTCTACTTGGTCTGATCATCTCTCCACTTTGAAAAGTGTGTTTCAGCGGTTGGAGAATGCTTCTTTAACCCTCAATTTGGCCAAGTGTGAGTTTGGGAAGGCTACGGTGACTTACTTAGGGAAACAAGTGGGACGAGGTCAAGTGCGCCCAGTATCTGGCAAGGTGGAGGCAATTGTTGCTTTTCCTGCTCCCACGACTCGACGCCAGTTGCGCAGATTCCTAGGGATGGTAGGGTACTATCGTACATTCTGTAAGAATTTCTCGACGGTAGTAGCTCCCCTTTCATCTCTGCTTAGTCCCAAGGTACCATTTAGGTGGTCCAAGGATTGTAACCATGCTTTTGAGTCCGCTAAAGCGCTACTTTGTAGTGCCCCAGTGCTTGCCGCCCCCAACTTTGACAAACCTTTTAAGTTGGAGGTTGACGCTAGTATAGTGGGGGTGGGTGCGGTTCTCTTACAGGAAGATGAAGACGGAGTGGATCGGCCCGTCAGTTTCTTTTCCCGTAAGTTCAACTCGTGTCAGTCAAGGTACTCCACAATTGAACAAGAGACGCTAGCTTTATTGCTAGCCTTACAGTTCTTTGAAGTATATGTGGGATCCAGTGCCTTGCCTGTAATGGTCTTCACGGACCATAATCCTTTAGTGTTCTTAAAGCAAATGTACAATCAGAACCGCCGCCTTATGCGGTGGGCTCTGATTGTACAAGGATATAATGTACAGATAGCCTATGTGAAGGGATCAACGAATGTGGTTGCTGACGCTCTATCACGGGTTTACTAACTGAGGAAGCGTTGGGTTTTGTTATTACAAACTGTATGTTTGCAATTTTTGTGGTGGGCGTGTTACGTTCCCCAGTTTCTGTGTTCTGTTTTGTATTTGAGTGTGTGTGTTTCAGGAGATGGCTTCCTGAAATACTCCCCAACCAGCTGATTGGTCGACCCCAGGCTAATTGGTGATTGGAGCTGACCCCGCCCCCTCGTCAAGAAGCAGCTGACTAATTAACATTGCCACCTGAAGATATAAAAACCAGTGTTCTGTTCAGTAGAGAGGAGATTGGAGAGAGAGGAGAGGAGATGAGATAAGGAGTAGAGATTTGGAGATTGAGAGAGAGAAAAATTAGATTGTGATATAGTGTTGGTTGTGTATCAGAAAGTGTGGTATGTACTGTTGTTGTTGGTAGCAGTTTTGCTATGTCCTGTGTTTGTGAAATCGTTAATAATTACTCTGTTTCATTTGTTCCCAGGGGGGAAGGAGAAGGCACTTTGGGAGTGCTTAGGCAAGAGTCCCGCGGGCATACATATACCCGTAGTATATTTACTGTCTAGGCACACTAGGTAAGACCTGGGCGGACCACCACCTGTATTTTGGTTAGGGCACCAGGTGGTGCTAAGTTAGGTAAGTTAAGTGGGTAGGCAGGTTAGATAGGAGAGGGGGAACTTTAATATTTACTTTCTTTGCTTTGGTTCCGTCCAGCCCCTTTTCCCCATATTACCGTGTAAGAAAATAAATCTTAGTAAACGGTAAATTCTGTTTTTGTGTCATCCTTGCTCGCACCTACAGTCCATACCTCTTGCACTTCAGAGAGTTGAGTTGTAGCAGGGAGTTGCGTTCCCTCTTCTCAGAGGCGTGCGTAACATTTAGGGACATGTTAAGTACTGTTAGGGAAATGTTAAGTACTGTTAGAGACATGTTAAGTACTGTTAGGGACATGTTAAGTACTGTTTAGGGACATGTTAAGTACTGTTAGGGAAATGTTAAGTACTGTTAGAGACATGTTAAGTACTGTTAGACATGTTAAGTACTGTTTAGGGACATGTTAAGTACTGTTAGGGACATGTTAAGTACTGTTAGGGAAATGTTAAGTACTGTTAGGGACATGTTAAGTACTGTTTAGGGACATGTTAAGTACTGTTTAGGGACATGTTAAGTACTGTTAGGGACATGTTAAGTACTGTTAGGGACATGTTAAGTACTGTTAGGGAAATGTTAAGTACTGTTTAGGGACATGTTAAGTACTGTTAGGGACATGTTAAGTACTGTTAGGTACCTATTAAGTACTGTTAGGGACATGTTAAGTACTGTTAGGTACCTATTAAGTACTGTTAGGGACATGTTAAGTACTGTTAGGGACATGTTAAGTACTGTTTAGGGACATGTTAAGTACTGTTAGGGACATGTTAAGTACTGTTAGGGACATGTTAAGTACTGTTTAGGGACATGTTAAGTACTGTTAGGGACATGTTAAGTACTGTTAGGGACATGTTAAGTACTGTTTAGGGACATGTTAAGTACTGTTTAGGGACATGTTAAGTACTGTTTAGGGACATGTTAAGTACTGTTAGGGACATGTTAAGTACTGTTAGGGACATGTTAAGTACTGTTAGGGAAATGTTAAGTACTGTTAGAGACATGTTAAGTACTGTTAGGGACATGTTAAGTACTGTTAGGGACATGTTAAGTACTGTTTAGGGACATGTTAAGTACTGTTAGGGAAATGTTAAGTACTGTTTAGGGACATGTTAAGTACTGTTAGGGACATGTTAAGTACT
The DNA here is from genome assembly GCF_016432855.1 of Salvelinus namaycush. Classification (NCBI taxonomy): domain Eukaryota; kingdom Metazoa; phylum Chordata; class Actinopteri; order Salmoniformes; family Salmonidae; genus Salvelinus; species Salvelinus namaycush. The sequence continues at coordinate 384,946 of NW_024058230.1, forward strand.
GTTTAGTGTTACGTTCCCCAGTTTCTGTGTTCTGTTTTGTATTTGAGTGTGTGTGTTTCAGGAGATGGCTTCCTGAAATACTCCCCAACCAGCTGATTGGTCGACCCCAGGCTAATTGGTGATTGGAGCTGACCCCGCCCCCTCGTCAAGAAGCAGCTGACTAATTAACATTGCCACCTGAAGATATAAAAACCAGTGTTCTGTTCAGTAGAGAGGAGATTGGAGAGAGAGGAGAGGAGATGAGATAAGGAGTAGAGATTTGGAGATTGAGAGAGAGAAAAATTAGATTGTGATATAGTGTTGGTTGTGTATCAGAAAGTGTGGTATGTACTGTTGTTGTTGGTAGCAGTTTTGCTATGTCCTGTGTTTGTGAGTGTTTGTGAAATCGTTAATAATTACTCTGTTTCATTTGTTCCCAGGGGGGAAGGAGAAGGCACTTTGGGAGTGCTTAGGCAAGAGTCCCGCGGGCATACATATACCCGTAGTATATTTACTGTCTAGGCACACTAGGTAAGACCTGGGCGGACCACCACCTGTATTTTGGTTAGGGCACCAGGTGGTGCTAAGTTAGGTAAGTTAAGTGGGTAGGCAGGTTAGATAGGAGAGGGGGAACTTTAATATTTACTTTCTTTGCTTTGGTTCCGTCCAGCCCCTTTTCCCCATATTACCGTGTAAGAAAATAAATCTTAGTAAACGGTAAATTCTGTTTTTGTGTCATCCTTGCTCGCACCTACAGTCCATACCTCTTGCACTTCAGAGAGTTGAGTTGTAGCAGGGAGTTGCGTTCCCTCTTCTCAGAGGCGTGCGTAACATAATGGGGGCTCATCCGGGATTCCATTAAACCCACCGGACCCTGCTGCACTGAGCTCTCTGTGGTTAGTGATTGAGGTGTGATGGTAGGTTGTGAGTTTGGATGACTTGTTTAGTTTGTGTATTCAGTAGATTGTTGTGTACAAGATGGCTGCCTCAGCCATCTCCAAGTTCATTGAAGCGCCCTCTATTGATTGTTTGGTGAAGTTTCGAAAAGTAGACCTTTTAGCTATAGCTGACCATTATGGATTTGTTATCCCTGAGAAAGCCCTAAAGGCTGAGCTTTTGGTGCTAGTCAGGGAGGGTTTAGTGAGAGAAAGAATTCTCTCATTGCAAGGAGAGGAGACGGGTAGACCTTCCGATGTCAAGTCGGAGGACAGGGCGGAGGAAGGGGTTGCTCGTACCCCCTTTACATTGCCTCGATTCGATCCTTTATCTTCTGCTTCAGGTCGTTCAGACGGGACCGCTAGGCTAAAGGTGAGGCTGGCCCGGTTAGAAATGGAGCAAAAAGATAAAGAGAGACAAATGCATTTTGATCTTGAAATAAGGAAAATAGAAGCCGACAAGGAGGTGAGGATCCGACAACTGGAGCTAGAAGCTGGCTCCGGTACGACTCCAAAAGCTGCTCATCATCAAGCCCACTTTGATGTAAGTAAAAATATCGCTTTAGTCCCACCATTCCGAGAGTCGGAAGTTGATTCCTATTTCTCTGCGTTTGAGCGTGTGGCCGCTGCGCTGCACTGGCCACTTGAGGTTTGGCCGCTCCTGTTACAATGTAAATTGTCTGGGAAAGCCCAGGAAGTAGTAGCTGCTCTCTCGCTGGAAGACAGTTTACATTACGAAACAGTTAAAACTACCGTGTTGCGGGCGTATGAGTTGGTGCCTGAAGCTTATAGACAGCGCTTCAGGAACCACAAGAAACCCTCTCACCGTACTTTTGTTGAGTTTGCTAGGGACAAAGAGTCTCTGTTTAATCGATGGTGTTCAGCCAGCAAAGCTAACACATTTGCTGATATTCGGGAGTTGATGCTGTTGGAGGATTTTAAAAGCAACCTCCCTGATAGAATTGTAGTTCATTTAAATGAACAGAAAGTGGTGACTTTGGCCCAGGCAGCAGTGTTGGCAGATGAGTATGCTTTGACACACAAGACTGTCTTTGGTGCACCTCGTTTTGAAGGTAGACTGATTACGTCATCAGTGCCTCGTTCAGGTCGCTTTTCCTCTGACAAGCCTTTTCAAGAAATCCGTGAATGTTTTTACTGTCACCAAAAGGGTCACGTGATTGCGGACTGCCCAGTTTTGAAAAATAAACCGAAACAGTCCCAGTCACCGTCCCCAAAAAGGAAAAGTTTGGGTTTAGTCAAGTCTTTGGCTCGTCCGTTGGTCCGAGGTATTGGTTCAGCATTTGAGAAACCGGATCCTGTTTATGCTCCGTTTATCTCTACCGGTTGTGTTTCCTTAACTGGAGAACAAGCTGATCAAAAGCCAATTAAAATCTTACGAGACACTGGGGCGGCACAGTCAGTAATCATTACTGATGCTTTACCCTGGTCTCCTGAAACATATTGTGGCTCACATGTCATATTACAGGGCATAGAGACAAAAACAGTACCTGTACCATTACACTGGGTCCACTTAGTGTCAGACTTGGTATCAGGACGTTTCCGTGTTGGTGTAGTGTCTACACTGCCAGTAAAAGGAGTCACATTGCTACTAGGGAATGATATTGCTGGTGGTAACGTTACACCTGTGTTAGAGGTAGTAGACAACCCAGAAATCAGAATTGCAGATGAGAAATTGGTTCAAGCATTTCCACATGTTTTTCCTGCTTGTGTCTTAACGAGGGCACAATCTCGCAAGCTTGGAGATGTGGTGGATTTGGCTAGTTCCATTTTTGAGAATGTTGAAGTAGAAGACAATGCACCGAGTATTCCTTCTGCAAGTCCGACAGTTTTTACTCCTGTGAAAACTAAGGAAGGGGACTGCGAAATCGCGCCCCAATTACATGACATTCTTTTGTCTGTCACCCCTGAGAAGGTGATTGAATGTCAAAAAGGAGACACCAGTCTTCGCAAGTGTTTTGCTTCGGTAATTTCCATTGAGGAAGCTAAAACTAAAGAGACTGCCTACTTTATGGAAGCAGGAGTTTTGATGCGTAAATGGGCAGCTCATGACACCGTTAATGAATGGAGTGAAGTGTGTCAAGTGGTTGTTCCTACACCGTTCCGACAGCAGGTGCTGTCACTCGCCCATGACCAGGCGTGGTCTGGACATTTGGGGATCACAAAGACTTATAACCGGGTCCTTCGTCATTTTTTTTTGGCCAGGTTTGAAGTCTGATGTGGTCCAATTTTGTAAAACATGTCACGTATGTCAACTCACTGGGAAAGCGAATCAAACAGTTCCTCGAGCACCGCTCTGCCCGATTCCTGTGGTGGGGGAACCGTTTGAAAGAGTGATAGTTGATTGTGTAGGTCCGTTGCCGAAAACCAGGTCAGGTAACCAGTTCCTACTAACAATAATGTGCAGTGCTACTCGATACCCAGAGGCTATTCCTCTCCGTACTATAACGGCTAAGACTGTGGTGAAGGCACTGGTGAAGTTCTTCTCTACGTTTGGACTCCCTAAAGTAATCCAAACTGATCAGGGATCCAACTTCATGTCAAAGCTGTTTTCAAATGTGTTAAAGACATTGTGTATTTCCCATCAGGTCTCAAGTCCGTATCATCCAGAGAGTCAAGGGGCTCTCGAACGTTGGCATCAGACGCTGAAGGCAATGCTACGCAAGTATTGTATGGATACCAGTACCGATTGGGATGAGGGGGTGCCCTTTGTCCTATTTGCTATTAGGGAAACGATACAAGAGTCCTTAGGGTTCAGCCCTGCTGACCTTGTGTTTGGACACACCCCACGGGGTCCGCTGAAAGTTTTGAAGGAGCATATCTTATCTCCTACACCCAGTAGTGCCCCTAAAAATGTGTTGGATTATGTCAGTAAAATGCGGGAGAGACTGCGCGCCGCATGTGCATTGGCCCAAAAGTCTCTTTCCTCTTCGCAAAAACGCATGAAGGTGCATTATGACAAAAAGACTGTTGGCCGTTCTTTTGCACCAGGGGATCAAGTTTTAGTTTTGTTGCCAATTCCTGGCTCATCTCTGTCAGCACGTTTTTCTGGACCATATCTGGTGGAAAAGAAACTCAGTGACACCAACTATGTGATAAAGACCCCAGATCGAAGGCGTTCTTCCCGTGTGTGTCATGTTAACATGCTAAAAGCATATTATGTACGTGACACTCCAGACAGCTCCTCAAGTAAGCCGGTCCAGCCCGCCGTCTCCAGTGTGGCTGCGGTGGTGCTGAAGCCTGGCTGGGACCTAGAGGAGGATAAGGAGGATGGGTTGGAGTTACGCCATACGTTACAGCAGTGTGAACGCCTATGTAATTCAGAGATGCTAAAGAAGTTACCCTCTCAAATCGAACATTTGGATAACGATCAAACGAAGGACCTTATCCTATTGATAAACAGTTTTCTCAGTGTGTTTCAGGACGTTCCGAGTCGCACATCCATCTTGGAACATGACGTGGATGTAGGGAACGCTGCTCCTATACGTCAGCATCCGTACCGGGTTAATGCAAAGAAAAGGGAGGTAATGAAAAGTGAGGTAGCTTATTTATTACAGAATGACATGGCAAAACCCAGTAACAGCTCCTGGAGTTCCCCATGTATTCTTGTTCCTAAGCCTGACAGTACGTCCCGCTTATGCACGGACTATCGTCGTGTAAATGCAGTTACAAAGTCTGATTCTTTTCCTCTACCTCGATTAGATGACTGCATTGATAGAATTGGCTCTGCTTCTTACGTTAGTAAGTTAGATTTGTTAAAAGGTTATTGGCAGGTGCCTCTGACCTCTAGAGCTTCTGACATATCGGCTTTTGTTACGCCTGATAACTTTGTACAATACACTGTGATGCCCTTTGGCATGTGTAATGCACCTGCTACATTTCAGCGTCTAGTTAACATTGTGTTTGCAGATGTGCCAAATTGTACTGCATACCTTGATGATGTGGTGATACATTCGTCTACTTGGTCTGATCATCTCTCCACTTTGAAAAGTGTGTTTCAGCGGTTGGAGAATGCTTCTTTAACCCTCAATTTGGCCAAGTGTGAGTTTGGGAAGGCTACGGTGACTTACTTAGGGAAACAAGTGGGACGAGGTCAAGTGCGCCCAGTATCTGGCAAGGTGGAGGCAATTGTTGCTTTTCCTGCTCCCACGACTCGACGCCAGTTGCGCAGATTCCTAGGGATGGTAGGGTACTATCGTACATTCTGTAAGAATTTCTCGACGGTAGTAGCTCCCCTTTCATCTCTGCTTAGTCCCAAGGTACCATTTAGGTGGTCCAAGGATTGTAACCATGCTTTTGAGTCCGCTAAAGCGCTACTTTGTAGTGCCCCAGTGCTTGCCGCCCCCAACTTTGACAAACCTTTTAAGTTGGAGGTTGACGCTAGTATAGTGGGGGTGGGTGCGGTTCTCTTACAGGAAGATGAAGACGGAGTGGATCGGCCCGTCAGTTTCTTTTCCCGTAAGTTCAACTCGTGTCAGTCAAGGTACTCCACAATTGAACAAGAGACGCTAGCTTTATTGCTAGCCTTACAGTTCTTTGAAGTATATGTGGGATCCAGTGCCTTGCCTGTAATGGTCTTCACGGACCATAATCCTTTAGTGTTCTTAAAGCAAATGTACAATCAGAACCGCCGCCTTATGCGGTGGGCTCTGATTGTACAAGGATATAATGTACAGATAGCCTATGTGAAGGGATCAACGAATGTGGTTGCTGACGCTCTATCACGGGTTTACTAACTGAGGAAGCGTTGGGTTTTGTTATTACAAACTGTATGTTTGCAATTTTTGTGGTGGGCGTGTTACGTTCCCCAGTTTCTGTGTTCTGTTTTGTATTTGAGTGTGTGTGTTTCAGGAGATGGCTTCCTGAAATACTCCCCAACCAGCTGATTGGTCGACCCCAGGCTAATTGGTGATTGGAGCTGACCCCGCCCCCTCGTCAAGAAGCAGCTGACTAATTAACATTGCCACCTGAAGATATAAAAACCAGTGTTCTGTTCAGTAGAGAGGAGATTGGAGAGAGAGGAGAGGAGATGAGATAAGGAGTAGAGATTTGGAGATTGAGAGAGAGAAAAATTAGATTGTGATATAGTGTTGGTTGTGTATCAGAAAGTGTGGTATGTACTGTTGTTGTTGGTAGCAGTTTTGCTATGTCCTGTGTTTGTGAAATCGTTAATAATTACTCTGTTTCATTTGTTCCCAGGGGGGAAGGAGAAGGCACTTTGGGAGTGCTTAGGCAAGAGTCCCGCGGGCATACATATACCCGTAGTATATTTACTGTCTAGGCACACTAGGTAAGACCTGGGCGGACCACCACCTGTATTTTGGTTAGGGCACCAGGTGGTGCTAAGTTAGGTAAGTTAAGTGGGTAGGCAGGTTAGATAGGAGAGGGGGAACTTTAATATTTACTTTCTTTGCTTTGGTTCCGTCCAGCCCCTTTTCCCCATATTACCGTGTAAGAAAATAAATCTTAGTAAACGGTAAATTCTGTTTTTGTGTCATCCTTGCTCGCACCTACAGTCCATACCTCTTGCACTTCAGAGAGTTGAGTTGTAGCAGGGAGTTGCGTTCCCTCTTCTCAGAGGCGTGCGTAACATTTAGGGACATGTTAAGTACTGTTAGGGAAATGTTAAGTACTGTTAGAGACATGTTAAGTACTGTTAGGGACATGTTAAGTACTGTTTAGGGACATGTTAAGTACTGTTAGGGAAATGTTAAGTACTGTTAGAGACATGTTAAGTACTGTTTAGGGACATGTTAAGTACTGTTAGGGAAATGTTAAGTACTGTTAGGGACATGTTAAGTACTGTTTAGGGACATGTTAAGTACTGTTTAGGGACATGTTAAGTACTGTTTAGGGACATGTTAAGTACTGTTAGGGACATGTTAAGTACTGTTAGGGACATGTTAAGTACTGTTAGGGAAATGTTAAGTACTGTTTAGGGACATGTTAAGTACTGTTAGGGACATGTTAAGTACTGTTAGGTACCTATTAAGTACTGTTAGGGACATGTTAAGTACTGTTAGGTACCTATTAAGTACTGTTAGGGACATGTTAAGTACTGTTAGGGACATGTTAAGTACTGTTTAGGGACATGTTAAGTACTGTTAGGGACATGTTAAGTACTGTTAGGGACATGTTAAGTACTGTTTAGGGACATGTTAAGTACTGTTAGGGACATGTTAAGTACTGTTAGGGACATGTTAAGTACTGTTTAGGGACATGTTAAGTACTGTTTAGGGACATGTTAAGTACTGTTTAGGGACATGTTAAGTACTGTTTAGGGACATGTTAAGTACTGTTAGGGACATGTTAAGTACTGTTAGGGACATGTTAAGTACTGTTAGGGACATGTTAAGTACTGTTAGGGACATGTTAAGTACTGTTAGGGACATGTTAAGTACTGTTTAGGGACATGTTAAGTACTGTTAGGGATATGTTAAGTACTGTTAGGGAAATGTTAAGTACTGTTAGGGACATGTTAAGTACTGTTTAGGGACATGTTAAGTACTGATAGGGACATGTTAAGTACTGTTAGGTACATGTTAAGTACTGTTAGGGACATGTTAAGTACTGTTTAGGGACATGTTAAGTACTGTTTAGGGACATGTTAAGTACTGTTAGGGACATGTTAAGTACTGTTAGGGACATGTTAAGTACTGTTAGGGAAATGTTAAGTACTGTTTAGGGACATGTTAAGTACTGTTAGGGACATGTTAAGTACTGTTAGGGACATGTTAAGTACTGTTAGGGACATGTTAAGTACTGATAGGGACATGTTAAGTACTGTTAGGGACATGTTAAGTACTGTTAGGGACATGTTAAGTACTGTTAGGGAAATGTTAAGTACTGTTTAGGGACATGTTAAGTACTGTTAGGGACATGTTAAGTACTGTTAGGTACCTATTAAGTACTGTTAGGGACATGTTAAGTACTGTTAGGTACCTATTAAGTACTGTTAGGGACATGTTAAGTACTGTTAGGTACCTATTAAGTACTGTTAGGGACATGTTAAGTACTGTTAGGGACATGTTAAGTACTGTTTAGGGACATGTTAAGTACTGTTAGGGACATGTTAAGTACTGTTAGGGACATGTTAAGTACTGTTTAGGGACATGTTAAGTACTGTTAGGGACATGTTAAGTACTGTTAGGGACATGTTAAGTACTGTTTAGGGACATGTTAAGTACTGTTTAAGGACATGTTAAGTACTGTTTAGGGACATGTTAAGTACTGTTAGGGACATGTTAAGTACTGTTAGGGACATGTTAAGTACTGTTAGGGAAATGTTAAGTACTGTTAGGGACATGTTAAGTACTGTTTAGGGACATGTTAAGTACTGTTTAGGGACATGTTAAGTACTGTTAGGGATATGTTAAGTACTGTTAGGGAAATGTTAAGTACTGTTAGGGACATGTTAAGTACTGTTTAGGGACATGTTAAGTACTGATAGGGACATGTTAAGTACTGTTAGGGAAATGTTAAGTACTGTTAGGGACATGTTAAGTACTGTTAGGGACATGTTAAGTACTGTTAGGTACATGTTAAGTACTGTTAGGGACATGTTAAGTACTGTTAGGGACATGTTAAGTACTGTTTAGGGACATGTTAAGTACTGTTTAGGGACATGTTAAGTACTGATAGGGACATGTTAAGTACTGTTAGGGAAATGTTAAGTACTGTTAGGGACATGTTAAGTACTGTTAGGGACATGTTAAGTACTGTTAGGTACATGTTAAGTACTGTTAGGGACATGTTAAGTACTGTTTAGGGACATGTTAAGTACTGTTTAGGGACATGTTAAGTACTGTTTAGGGACATGTTAAGTACTGTTAGGGATATGTTAAGTACTGTTAGGGAAATGTTAAGTACTGTTAGGGACATGTTAAGTACTGTTAGGGACATGTTAAGTACTGTTAGGGACATGTTAAGTACTGTTAGAGACATGTTAAGTACTGTTTAGGGACATGTTAAGTACTGTTTAGGGACATGTTAAGTACTGTTTAGGGACATGTTAACTACTGTTAGGGACATGTTAAGTACTGTTAGGGACATGTTAAGTACTGTTAGGGACATGTTAAGTACTGTTAGAGACATGTTAAGTACTGTTTAGGGACATGTTAAGTACTGTTTAGGGACATGTTAAGTACTGTTTAGGGACATGTTAAGTACTGTTAGGGACATGTTAAGTACTGTTAGAGACATGTTAAGTACTGTTTAGGGACATGTTAAGTACTGTTTAGGGACATGTTAACTACTGTTTAGGGACATGTTAAGTACTGTTAGGGACATGTTAAGTACTGTTAGGGACATGTTAAGTACTGTTAGAGACATGTTAAGTACTGTTTAGGGACATGTTAAGTACTGTTTAGGGACATGTTAACTACTGTTTAGGGACATGTTAAGTACTGTTAGGGACATGTTAAGTACTGTTTAGGGACATGTTAAGTACTGTTAGGGACATGTTAAGTACTGTTAGGGACATGTTAAGTACTGTTAGAGACATGTTAAGTACTGTTAGGGACATGTTAACTACTGTTTAGGGACATGTTAAGTACTGTTAGGGACATGTTAAGTACTGTTAGGGACATGTTAAGTACTGTTAGGGACATGTTAAGTACTGTTAGAGACATGTTAAGTACTGTTAGGGACATGTTAAGTACTGTTAGGGACATGTTAAGTACTGTTAGGGACATGTTAAGTACTGTTAGGGACATGTTAAGTACTGTTAGGGACATGTTAAGTACTGTTAGGGACATGTTAAGTACTGTTAGAGACATGTTAAGTACTGTTAGAGACATGTTAAGTACTGTTAGAGACATGTTAAGTACTGTTAGAGACATGTTAAGTACTGTTAGGGACATGTTAAGTACTGTTAGGTACCTGTTAAACTACTTCTGAGACTAATTCTGAGACTAAAGTACAGACATCCATAAACGTAGAAACGTGACAACGTCGTTGGCCAAACCGTTTTTAATCAAGAAGGCAAGACAACGCTACAGAACATGTTGTATTGACAGTAATGGAAGCAACAACAAACAACTACAGAGAAATGGTCATGTACAAAGTTTGAAATATGTCAAATGTAACTACATAAATGGATGATTCAAGACACTTTATCATCATACAATTGGGTCTCATATGTCTCATTTGAGTCCAGTATATCTCTGCTCAAACACATACGTATGTGTGCATGTTGAGAATGGGAAGTGAGTACCAGTCAGGAAGTGAAGCAGGGTCTGATATTTGGTTGAGTATACACTATAGTATAGTACAGTGTATTATATATATATATCTCTCTGTCAACCCAGACGTACACTACCGTTCAAAAGTTTGGGGTCACTTAGAAATGTCCTTGTTTTTGAAAGAAAAGCACATTTCTTTGTCCATTAACATGACATCAAACTGATCAGAAATACAGTGTAGACATTGTTAATGTTGTAAATGACTATTGTAGCTGGAAACGGCAGATTGTTAATGGAATATCTACATAGGCGTACAGAGGCCCATTATCAGCAACCATCACTCCTGTGTTCCAATGGCACGTTGTGTCAGCTAATCCAAGTTTATAATTTGAAAAGGCTACTTGATCATTCGAAAACCCTTTTGCAATTATGTTAGCACAGCTGAAAACTGTTGTCCTGATTAAAGAAGCAATACAACTGTCCTTTAGACTAGCTGAGTATCTGGAGCATCAGCATTTGTGGGTTCGATTACAGGCTCAAAATGGCCAGAAACAAATAACTTTCTTCTGAAACTCATCAGTCTGTTCTTGTTCTGAGAAATGAAGGCTATTCCATGCGAGAAATTGCCAAAAACTGAAGCTGGCCTTCTAGGAAGAATTGCAAAGAAAAAGCCATATCTCAGACTGGCCAATAAAAAGAAAAGATTAAGATGGGCAAAAGAACACAGACACTGGACAGAGGAACTCTGCCTAGAAGGCCAGCATCCTGGAGTCGCCTCTTCACTGTTGACGTTGAGACTGGTGTTTTGCGGGTACTATTTAATGAAGCTGACAGATGAGGACTTGTGAGGCATCTATTTCTCAAACTAGACACTCTAATGTACTTGTCCTCTTGCTCAGTTGTGCACCGGGGCCTCCCACTCCTCTTTCTATTCTGGTTAGAGCCAGTTTGTGCTGTTCTGTGAAGGGAGTAGTACACAGCGTTGTACGAGATCTTCAGTTTCTTGGCAATTTCTCGCATGGAATAGCCTTCATTTCTCACAACAAGAATAGACTGACGAGTTTCAGAAGAAAGTTATTTGTTTCTGGCCATTTTGAGCCTGTAATCGAACCCACAAATGCTGATGATTCAGATACTCAACTAGTCTAAAGAAAGCCAGTTTTATTGCTTCTTTAATCAGGACAACAGTTTTCAGCTGTGCTAACATAATTGCAAAAAAGGGTTTTCTAATGATCAATTAGCCTTTTAAAATTATAAACTTGGATTAGCTAACACAACGTGCCATTGGAACACAGGAGTGATGGTTGCTGATAATGGGCCTCTGTACGCCTATGTAGATATTCCATTAAAAATCAGCTGTTTCCAGCTACAATAGTCATTTACAACATTAACAATGTCTACACTGTATTTCTGATCAATTTGATGTTATTTTAAATGGACATTTTTTTTTGCTTTTCTTTCAAAAACAAGGACATTTCTAAGTGACCCCAAACTTTTGAACGGTAGTGTACGTGTAAGATAGAAGGGTTGATGCAGGAAGTGGGACATGGAGACAGAGCGAGGAAGCTGTAGCTGTCCTTGTCCCTCAGTCAGTTCCTAGTTCTTGGTTCCCTGCAGGGTGTCTACGAGGATCTTGTTGTACTCCGCCAGCTGCCTGGAGACCGTCTTCACCACCGGACGGTAGTCACTCTCCATACCCTTAGAGGCGATGACTGGAGACGTAGGAGTCAAGGAAACTTTGGTTTTATACAACATGTCCCCCATTGGGGATATTACACCTACCATTGTCAACCCTGTAATGTATAGATACAGGAGATCCACTCTGGTCAAAAGCAACAAGGATCCACTCTGCCTGTGGTGTGAACGACAGACACCAACCTACTGATTCAACCCTGTAATGTATAGATACAGGAGATCCATTCTGCCTGTGGTGTGAACGACAGACACCAACCTACTGATTCAACCCTGTAATGTATAGATACAGGAGATCCACTCTGCCTGTGGTGTGAACGACAGACACCAAACTACTGATTCAACCCTGTAATGTATAGATACAGGAGATCCATTCTGCCTGTGGTGTGAACGACAGACACCAACCTACTGATTCAACCCTGTAATGTATAGATACAGGAGATCCATTCTGCCTGTGGTGTGAACGACAGACACCAACCTACTGATTAAACCCTGTAATGTATAGATACAGGAGATCCACTCTGCCTGTGGTGTGAACGACAGACACCAACCTACTGATTCAACCCTGTAATGTATAGATACAGGAGATCCATTCTGCCTGTGGTGTGAACGACAGACACCAACCTACTGATTCAACCCTGTAATGTATAGATACAGGAGATCCATTCTGCCTGTGGTGTGAACGACAGACACCAACCTACTGATTAAACCCTGTAATGTATAGATACAGGAGATCCACTCTGCCTGTGGTGTGAACGACAGACACCAAACTACTGATTCAACCCTGTAATGTATAGATACAGGAGATCCATTCTGCCTGTGGTGTGAACGACAGACACCAAACTACTGATTCAACCCTGTAATGTATAGATACAGGAGATCCATTCTGCCTGTGGTGTGAACGACAGACACCAACCTACTGATTCAACCCTGTAATGTATAGATACAGGAGATCCATTCTGCCTGTGGTGTGAACGACAGACACCAACCTACTGATTCAACCCTGTAATGTATAGATACAGGAGATCCATTCTGGTCAAAAGCAACAAGGATACACTCTTTCATGACGAAGTTGTTCTGCTCGTGATGTTGCCACTTCCTCTCCAGATTGGTCAGCTGAAAACCAATAGAAAACAGGTGTTGGTTGAGAGGAAAAACAGGCAAGAAACGCTCAAAGAATCTTCGAGCTTCAACGTTATTATGACATCATGAGTGTTCGTGAAAGGCAATAGACAGGCCGCATCAAGTTAGCCTGGCAACTACTATGGTTATCGGTTAATAGCATGAACAGATCAGACACCAGGCTAACCTGCATACTAGTCTGTAGTCAGTATTCCCTCCTGTACCTGAGCATGTGTCTCATTCTCCTGTAGCTGTGTTTTCAGAGCTTCATACACCTCATTCATCTTCTGCATGACCTTGTGAAAGCCGTCTCTCCTCTGGGCCAGGGATACTCTGTCCTCCTGCAGCCTCTATAGGACAATGGACAACAGCTTAGATTAACTACCATTCATTCATTCATTCATCCAACACTTGTTATGGTGCTAGTAGAGCTACCACAGCAAATCATCAGCTCAGATAGTAAATAGCCGTATATTTCAGATACACAGCTCTGGTGGGGTAATAAAACAAGAATTTACTGAAAAAATGTCTTAAGGATGTTGAAGCGGAAGAAGTGGGTCAACCGACCATTGGTTACACCCCTTTCTTCATTGGTTGAAACTAAACTTGTGTTTCTCAGACTGAGTCAGTGGAAGAAACATGACTTCCCGGTGTCAAATCTCTCCAGAGAATGTGTTTCCTGTTTAAAGGAGAGTCGCTTTGTAATGCATGTAGAGGATGCTTTTACGTTTCCTTCTAGCTCGACCAAGTTGTTCCCATTGGTAAAACTCCCTCAACGATAACACCGTAGCTGTTTACATTAGCAACATGATCTTACAGGGACTATGCCATGAGACATCTGCCACAGATGGAGGTCTTTCAATAAAATATTACACCCTGATTCCTGCGGATACTAAAGGCATTGAAAGAGGACTGTTGTAACGTTATCTTAAAATGCTTTCATGATAAACTACGTAACACAATCAAATCAAATCACATTTTAAATTTGTCACATGTTCCCGATTACAACAGGTGTAGGTAGACCTTACAGTGAAATACTTACTTAACCCAACAATGCAGTTTTAATAAAGAGTTAAGAAAATATTTACTAAATAAACTAAAGTAAAAAGAGTCAAATAAAAAGTACAGCGTCAACGTGCGAAGGTATAGGTTAGTCAAGTTATTTTGTACATGACGTGACTATGTATAGATAATAAACAGAGAGTTGCAGCAGTGTAAAAACAAAGGGGGGGGGGGGGGGGGGTCAATGTAAATAGTCCGGGTGGCCATTTGATTAAGGCCACCCGCTGCAGAGGGTAGAACAGTCTATGAATTGGGTGACTGGAGTATTTGACCATTTTGGGGGCCTAGTATATAGGTCCTGGATGTCAGGAAGCTTGGCCCCAGCGATATACTGGGCCGTAAACACTACCCTCTGTAGCGCCTTGCGGTCAGATGCCGAGCAGTTGCCGTACCAGGCGGTGATGCAACCAGTCAGGATGCTTGTCAGGATGCTCTCGATGGTGCAGCTGTAGAACCTTTTGAGGATCTCAGGACCCATGCCAAATCTTTTCAGTCTCCTGAAGGGGAAAAGGTTTTGTCGTGCCTTCTTCACGACTGTCTTGGTGTGTTTGGACCATGATAGTTTGTAGGTGATGTGGACACCAAGAAACTTGAAATTCTCGACCCGCTCCACTACAGCCCTGTCGATGTTAACTGGGGCCTGTTCAGCCCGCCTTTTTCTGTAGTCCACAATCAGCTCCTTTGTTTTGCTCACGTTGAGGGCGAGGTTGTTGTCCTGGCACCACACTGCCAGGTCTCTGACCTCCCTGTAGTCCACTGTTGTGTCGTCACCAAACTTAATGACAGTTTTGGAGTCGTGTTTGGCCGTGCAGTCATGAGTGAACAGGGAGTGCAGGAGGGGACTTAGCACGCACCCCTGAGGGGCCCCCGTGTTGAGGATCAGCGTGTCAGATGTGTTGTTACCTATCCTTACCACCTGGGGTCAGCTCGTCAGGAAGTCCAGGATCCAGTTGCAGAGGGAGGTGTTTAGTCCCAGGGTCCTTAGCTTAGTGATGAGCTTTGAGGGCACTATGGTGTTGAACGCTGAGCTGTAGTCAATGAACAGCATTCTCACATAGGTGTTCCTTTTGTCCACGTGGAGTGTGATTGAGTCATCTGTGGATCTGTTGGGGCGGTATACAAATTGGAGTGGGTCTAGGGTTTCTGGGATAATTGTGTTGATGTGAGCCATGACCAGCCTTTCAAAGCACTTCATGGCTACCGACGTGAGTGCTACGGGGCGGAAATCATTTAGGCAGGTTACCTTCGCAACATCTGATGAGCGTCAGAGCCGGTGTAGTACGATTCAATCTTAGTCCTGTATTGATGCTTTTCCTGTTTGATGGTTCATCTGAAGGTGTAGTGGGATTTATTATAAGTGTCCGGATTACAGTCCCGCTCCTTGAAAGCGGCAGGTTTGGCCTTTAGCTCGGTGTGGATGTTGCCTGTAATCCATGGCTTCTGGTCGGGATATGTACGTATGGTCAATGTGGGGACGACATTGTCAATGCACTTATTGATAAAGCCAGTGACTGATGTGGTGTACTCCTCAATGCCATTGTATGAATCCCGGAACATATTCCAGTCTGTGCTGCAAAACAGTCCTGTAGCGTAGCATCCGCGTCATCTGACCACTTCCATATAGAGCGAGTCACTGGTACTTCCTGCTTTCATTTTTGCTTGTAAACCGGAATCAGGAGGATAAAATGATGGTCAGATTTGCCAAATGGAGAGCGAGTATTCATTATCTGTGAACATAATCATTCAAATTAAAATTAAAATTAAAACATGTCTGCTTTAAACCCTATGTTTAATGGACTGCAGTAAACTTTAACTTGTAAAAGGACTCATGGATCCTCCTCCACAGAGGGAGGGGTTAGAGTGCATCCTGTCAAAGCCTGAACCACACATGAATCCCACACTGCAACGAGTGACACTTCAGAGCCCGTATTCATTAAGCGGAGTGGCAGTGCTGATCTAGGATCAGGTCCCCTCATCCATATTATCTTAGTCGTTACACTCTAAAACTGATCCTACATCAGCTCTGCTACTGACACTCTGTAGGCCCATAGCTGAGGTCATAGCTGAGGTCATAGCTGAGGTCATAGCTGAGGTCAGGTGTACTACCAGTACTTTCTGGTCCTTTCCAAGCATAGGTCTGTACCTCTCTAACACACACACACACACACACACACACACACACACACACACACACACACACACACACACACACACACACACACACACACAGAGACACAGACACACAGTAGCAGTACCTTCTTCTTGTCCTCTCCAGCAGCCTTCAGATTGTCCAGGTTGCTGTACGTCTCCAGCTCCTGAGTCATGGTCTCTATCCTGTCCTTCAGGCTGGTCAGCTCCGTGTTGATCTTACTCTCCAGCTGCTCTACCTTCTGCAGGTCAAGGGTCAGACGGTGGTTCTCTGGGGGACGGGCGAGGACGAGACACACAGAGACAGACAAATAGACAGACACGGACATACATAGACACGCACATTAAAGAAAAGATCACACAGACAGATCATTGGCATATTGCAAGCGACATCGAGACTTTATCAATTTAATATATACAGTGAGCTTCAACAGGATTGAGACAGTGACACATTGTGTGTTGTGTTGGCGTCTGTACTCAGGCACTTTGGATTTGAAATGATACAATGACTATGAGGTTAAAGTGCAGCTTTCATTTCATGGTATTTTCATCCATATCGGGTGAACCCCATTTTAGCGGACCAAAAGTATTAGGACAAATTCACTTATATGCGTATTAAAGTAGTAAAAAGTGTAGTATTTGGTCCCATATTCCTAGCACACAATGACTACATCACGCTTGTGAATCTACAAACTAGTTGGATGCATTTGTTGTTTGTTTTGATTGTGTTTCAGACAATTTTGTGCCAAATAGAAATGAATGGTAAATAATGTATTGTTATTTTGGAGTCACTTTAATTCTAAATAAGAATAGAATATGTTTATAATTAATGTGGTTGCTACCATGATCATGGATAATCCTGAAATAAACGTGAATAATGATAAGTGAGACGCACAAATAACAATACATTACTTACCATTCATTTCTATTGGGCACAAAATAGTACACAATAGTAATACACTGAGTTACACAGAGTTCCAGTACACTGAGTTACACAGAGTTCCATTACACTGAGTTACACAGAGTTCCAGTACACTGAGTTACACAGAGTTCCATTACACTGAGTTACACAGAGTTCCATTACACTGAGTTACACAGAGTTCCATTACACTGAGTTACACAGAGTTCCAGTACACTGAGTTACACAGAGTTCCATTACACTGAGTTACACAGAGTTCCATTACACTGAGTTACACAGAGTTCCAGTACACTGAGTTACACAGAGTTCCATTACACTGAGTTACACAGAGTTCCATTACACTGAGTTACACAGAGTTCCAGTACACTGAGTTACACAGAGTTCCATTACACTGAGTTACACAGAGTTCCAGTACACTGAGTTACACAGAGTTCCATTACACTGAGTTACACAGAGTTCCATTACACTGAGTTACACAGAGTTCCATTACACCGAGTTACACAGAGTTCCATTACACCGAGTTACACAGAGTTCCATTACACCGAGTTACACAGAGTTCCATTACACTGAGTTACACAGAGTTCCATTACACTGAGTTACACAGAGTTCCATTACACTGAGTTACACAGAGTTCCATTACACCGAGTTACACAGAGTTCCATTACACCGAGTTACACAGAGTTCCATTACACTGAGTTACACAGAGTTCCATTACACTGAGTTACACAGAGTTCCATTACACCGAGTCACACAGAGTTCCATTACACTGAGTTACACAGAGTTCCAGTACACTGAGTTACACAGAGTTCCATTACACTGAGTTACACAGAGTTCCATTCCACTGAGTTACACAGAGTTCCATTACACTGAGTTACACAGAGTTCCATTACACTGAGTTACACAGAGTTCCATTCCACTGAGTTACACAGAGTTCCAGTACACTGAGTTACACAGAGTTCCATTACACTGAGTTACACAGAGTTCCATTACACTGAGTTACACAGAGTTCCATTCCACTGAGTTACACAGAGTTCCATTACACTGAGTTACACAGAGTTCCATTACACTGAGTTACACAGAGTTCCATTACACCGAGTTACACAGAGTTCCATTACACAGGAGTGCATAAAAACAAGTTCACAGTAAACTGTCACATCAGCTTACAGCTGAACTCTGATAACACTTGACAGTGGACAGAATGTTAATTTGGGTGTTTCTTTTTTTCCTGTTAGAAGAATAACATTGTTGTGCTGACAGAGTGCTACTGAGCCAGGAGCCTGAACCGGACCGTTGCACATAGACTGTATCTCGCATCCTATTCCATACTCTGATTAGTGAATCAACTCTCATCCATTTCCTTCCTTCTATAGCTTCATTCTATAGCTAGAGGACTCCTGATATCTCCAGGTGTGACAAGTATCATTTGTTGTCTTAATCTGTTGTGATTTAGTACTGTTTTTTTGCTAGCTAGGGCCATCAACGTTTTAAGTGCTGCCTGTTTTCCCAGTGTGTGAACTGCTGATTACTCATCATTTGCAGATCGTTTTTGACACATCAATCAGGCTCAAGGGGCAGGGCAATTTGTGACTTGTTTTGGTAATCAGTGGCTGTATTTGGAGAGAGGAGTGGATTCACCTCTCCTAGGGCAATCAGAAATGAGTAAAGGGATGTGTGCTCTCCACCTCTGCTAGGCAATTAGCAATGTTAGTACTTCAGTCACCCCTGTTTTCTCAGCGGCGGTTGCGTCGCAAAACTAAGAGGGTTCTGCGGAGTTCATCAAGGAAGGAAAGAGAGAAAGGCTTCACTCTCTCGTCAGTATCTTACCTAGTTATTTACACTCTCTGTCAGTATCTTACCTAGTTATTTACACTCTCTGTCAGTATCTTACCTAGTTATTTACACTCTCTCGTCAGTATCTTACCTAGTTATTTACACTCTCTGTCAGTATCTTACCTAGTTATTTACACTCTCTGTCAGTATCTTACCTAGTTATTTACACTCTCTCGTCAGTATCTTACCTAGTTATTTACACTCTCTCTGTCAGTATCTTACCTAGTTATTTACACTCTGTCAGTATCTTACCTAGTTATTTACACTCTCTGTCAGTATCTTACCTAGTTATTTACACTCTCTGTCAGTATCTTACCTAGTTATTTACACTCTGTCAGTATCTTACCTAGTTATTTACACTTTCTCGTCAGTATCTTACCTAGTTATTTACACTCTCTGTCAGTATCTTACCTAGTTATTTACACTCTCTGTCAGTATCTTACCTAGTTATTTACACTCTCTCTGTCAGTATCTTACCTAGTTATTTACACTCTCTGTCAGTATCTTACCTAGTTATTTACACTCTCTGTCAGTATCTTACCTAGTTATTTACACTCTCTCTGTCAGTATCTTACCTAGTTATTTACTCTCTCTGTCAGTATCTTACCTAGTTATTTACACTCTCTGTCAGTATCTTAGCTAGTTATTTACACTCTCTGTCAGTATCTTAGCTAGTTATTTACACTCTCTGTCAGTATCTTAGCTAGTTATTTACACTCTCTGTCAGTATCTTAGCTAGTTATTTACACTCTCTGTCAGTATCTTAGCTAGTTATTTACACTCTCTGTCAGTATCTTAGCTAGTTATTTACACTCTCTGTCAGTATCTTAGCTAGTTATTTACACTCTCTGTCAGTATCTTAGCTAGTTATTTACACTCTCTGTCAGTATCTTAGCTAGTTATTTACACTCTCTGTCAGTATCTTACCTAGTTATTTACACTCTCTGTCAGTATCTTACCTAGTTATTTACACTCTCTGTCAGTATCTTACCTAGTTATTTACACTCTCTGTCAGTATCTTACCTAGTTATTTACACTCTCTGTCAGTATCTTACCTAGTTATTTACACTCTCTGTCAGTATCTTACCTAGTTATTTACACTCTCTGTCAGTATCTTACCTAGTTATTTACACTCTCGGTCAGTATCTTACCTAGTTATTTACACTTTCTCGTCAGTATCTTACCTAGTTATTTACACTTTCTCGTCAGTATCTTACCTAGTTATTTACACTCTCTGTCAGTATCTTACCTAGTTATTTACACTCTCTGTCAGTATCTTACCTAGTTATTTACACTCTCTGTCAGTATCTTACCTAGTTATTTACACTTTCTCGTCAGTATCTTACCTAGTTATTTACACTCTCTGTCAGTATCTTACCTAGTTATTTACTATCTATCAGTATCTTACCTAGTTATTTACTCTCTGTCAGTATCTTACCTAGTTATTTACACTCTCTGTCAGTGTCTTACCTAGTTATTTACACTCTCTGTCAGTATCTTACCTAGTTATTTACACTCTCTGTCAGTATCTTACCTAGTTATTTACACTCTCTGTCAGTATCTTACCTAGTTATTTACACTTTCTCGTCAGTATCTTACCTAGTTATTTACACTTTCTCGTCAGTATCTTACCTAGTTATTTACACTCTCTGTCAGTATCTTACCTAGTTATTTACACTTTCTCGTCAGTATCTTACCTAGTTATTTACAGTCTCTGTCAGTATCTTACCTAGTTATATACACTCTCTGTCAGTATCTTACCTAGGTATTTACACTCTCTCTGTCAGTATCTTACCTAGTTATTTACACTCTCTGTCAGTATCTTACCTAGTTATTTACACTCTCTGTCAGTATCTTACCTAGTTATTTACACTCTCTCTGTATCTTACCTAGTTATTTACACTCTCTCTGTATCTTACCTAGATATTTACACTCTCTCTGTATCTTACCTAGATATTTACACTCTCTCTGTATCTTACCTAGATATTTACACTCTCTCTGTCAGTATCATACCTAGTTATTTAAACTCTCTGTCAGTATCTTACCTAGATATTTACACTCTCTCTGTCAGTATCTACCTAGTTATTTACACTCTCTGTCAGTATCTTACCTAGTTATTTACACTCTCTGTCAGTATCTTACCTAGTTATTTACACTATGTCAGTATCTTACCTAGTTATTTACACTCTCTCTGTCAGTATCTTACCTAGTTATTTACACTCTCTCTGTCAGTATCTTACCTAGTTATTTACACTCTCTGTCAGTATCTTACCTAGTTATTTACACTCTCTGTCAGTATCTTACCTAGTTATTTACACTATGTCAGTATCTTACCTAGTTATTTACACTCTCTGTCAGTATCTTACCTAGTTATTTACACTCTCTGTCAGTATCTTACCTAGTTATTTACACTCTCTGTCAGTATCTTACCTAGTTATTTACACTCTCTGTCAGTATCTTACCTAGTTATTTACACTCTCTGTCAGTATCTTACCTAGTTATTTACACTCTCTGTCAGTATCTTACCTAGTTATTTACACTCTCTGTCAGTATCTTACCTAGTTATTTACACTCTCTGTCAGTATCTTACCTAGTTATTTACAGTCTCTGTCAGTATCTTACCTAGTTATTTACAGTCTCTGTCAGTATCTTACCTAGTTATTTACAGTCTCTGTCAGTATCTTACCTAGTTATTTACAGTCTCTGTCAGTATCTTACCTAGTTATTTACTCTCTCTGTCAGTATCTTACCTAGTTATTTACACTCTCTGTCAGTATCTTACCTAGTTATTTACACTCTCTCTGTCAGTATCTTACCTAGTTATTTACACTCTCTCTGTCAGTATCTTACCTAGTTATTTACACTCTCTCTGTCAGTATCTTACCTAGTTATTTACACTCTCTCTGTCAGTATCTTACCTAGTTATTTACACTCTCTGTCAGTATCTTACCTAGTTATTTACACTCTCTGTCAGTATCTTACCTAGTTATTTACACTCTCTGTCAGTATCTTACCTAGTTATTTACACTCTCTGTCAGTATCTTACCTAGTTATTTACACTCTCTGTCAGTATCTTACCTAGTTATTTACACTCTCTCTGTCAGTATCTTACCTAGTTATTTACACTCTCTCTGTCAGTATCTTACCTAGTTATTTACACTCTCTCTGTCAGTATCTTACCTAGTTATTTACACTCTCTGTCAGTATCTTACCTAGTTATTTACACTCTCTGTCAGTATCTTACCTAGTTATTTACTCTCTGTCAGTATCTTACCTAGTTATTTACACTCTCTCTGTCAGTATCTTACCTAGTTATTTACACTCTCTCTGTCAGTATCTTACCTAGTTATTTACACTCTCTCTGTCAGTATCTTACCTAGTTATTTACACTCTCTGTCAGTATCTTACCTAGTTATTTACACTCTCTGTCAGTATCTTACCTAGTTATTTACACTCTCTCTGTCAGTATCTTACCTAGTTATTTACACTCTCTCTGTCAGTATCTTACCTAGTTATTTACACTCTCTGTCAGTATCTTAGCTAGTTATTTACACTCTCTGTCAGTATCTTAGCTAGTTATTTACACTCTCTGTCAGTATCTTAGCTAGTTATTTACACTCTCTCTGTCAGTATCTTACCTAGTTATTTACACTCTCTCTGTCAGTATCTTACCTAGTTATTTACACTCTCTCTGTCAGTATCTTACCTAGTTATTTACACTCTCTGTCAGTATCTTACCTAGTTATTTACACTCTCTGTCAGTATCTTACCTAGTTATTTACACTATGTCAGTATCTTACCTAGTTATTTACACTCTCTCTGTCAGTATCTTAGCTAGTTATTTACACTCTCTGTCAGTATCTTAGCTAGTTATTTACACTCTCTGTCAGTATCTTAGCTAGTTATTTACACTCTGTCAGTATCTTAGCTAGTTATTTACACTCTCTGTCAGTATCTTAGCTAGTTATTTACACTCTGTCAGTATCTTACCTAGTTATTTACACTCTCTCTGTCAGTATCTTACCTAGTTATTTACACTCTCTGTCAGTATCTTACCTAGGTATTTACACTCTCTGTCAGTATCTTACCTAGTTATTTACAGTCTCTCTGTATCTTACCTAGATATTTACACTCTCTGTCAGTATCTTACCTAGTTATTTACACTCTCTGTCAGTATCTTACCTAGTTATTTACACTCTCTGTCAGTATCTTACCTAGTTATTTACACTTTCTCGTCAGTATCATACCTAGTTATTTACACTTTCTCGTCAGTATCATACCTAGTTATTTACAGTCTCTGTCAGTATCTTACCTAGTTATTTACACTCTCTGTCAGTATCTTAGCTAGTTATTTACACTCTCTGTCAGTATCTTAGCTAGTTATTTACACTCTCTCTGTCAGTATCTTACCTAGTTATTTACACTCTCTCTGTCAGTATCTTACCTAGTTATTTACACTCTCTGTCAGTATCTTACCTAGGTATTTACACTCTCTGTCAGTATCTTAGCTAGTTATTTACACTCTCTGTCAGTATCTTAGCTAGTTATTTACACTCTGTCAGTATCTTACCTAGTTATTTACACTCTCTCTGTCAGTATCTTACCTAGTTATTTACACTCTCTGTCAGTATCTTACCTAGTTATTTACACTCTCTGTCAGTATCTTACCTAGTTATTTACACTCTCTGTCAGTATCTTACCTAGTTATTTACACTCTCTGTCAGTATCTTACCTAGTTATGTACTCTCTCTGTCAGTATCTTACCTAGTTATTTACTCTCTCTGTCAGTATCTTACCTAGTTATTTACTCTCTGTCAGTATCTTACCTAGTAATTTACACTCTCTCTGTCAGTATCTTACCTAGTTATTTACACTCTCTCTGTCAGTATCTTACCTAGTTATTTACACTCTCTCTGTCAGTATCTTACCTAGTTATTTACTCTCTCTGTCAGTATCTTACCTAGTTATTTACACTCTCTGTCAGTATCTTACCTAGTTATTTACACTATGTCAGTATCTTACCTAGTTATTTACACTCTCTGTCAGTATCTTACCTAGTTATTTACACTCTCTGTCAGTATCTTACCTAGGTATTTACACTCTCTCTGTCAGTATCTTACCTAGGTATTTACACTCTCTCTGTCAGTATCTTACCTAGTTATTTACACTCTCTGTCAGTATCTTACCTAGGTATTTACACTCTCTCTGTCAGTATCTTACCTAGTTATTTACACTCTCTGTCAGTATCTTACCTAGTTATTTACACTCTCTGTCAGTATCTTACCTAGTTATTTACACTCTCTGTCAGTATCTACCTAGTTATTTACACTCTCTGTCAGTATCTTACCTAGTTATTTACAGTCTCTGTCAGTATCTTACCTAGTTATTTACAGTCTCTGTCAGTATCTTACCTAGTTATTTACACTCTCTGTCAGTATCTTACCTAGTTATTTACACTCTCTGTCAGTATCTTACCTAGGTATTTACACTCTCTCTGTCAGTATCTTACCTAGGTATTTACACTCTCTCTGTCAGTATCTTACCTAGTTATTTACACTCTCTGTCAGTATCTTACCTAGTTATTTACACTCTCTGTCAGTATCTTACCTAGTTATTTACAGTCTCTCTGTATCTTACCTAGATATTTACACTCTCTGTCAGTATCTTACCTAGTTATTTACACTCTCTGTCAGTATCTTACCTAGTTATTTACACTCTCTGTCAGTATCTTACCTAGTTATTTACACTCTCTGTCAGTATCTTACCTAGTTATTTACACTCTCTGTCAGTATCTTACCTAGTTATTTACACTCTGTCAGTATCTTACCTAGTTATTTACACTCTCTGTCAGTATCTTACCTAGTTATTTACACTCTCTGTCAGTATCTTACCTAGTTATTTACACTCTCTGTCAGTATCTTACCTAGTTATTTACACTCTCTGTCAGTATCTTACCTAGTTATTTACACTCTCTGTCAGTATCTTACCTAGTTATTTACACTTTCTGTCAGTATCTTACCTAGTTATTTACACTCTCTGTCGGTATCTTACCTAGTTATTTACAGGTCTCATTTTGCTCTTTTGTATCTTTGGCAACTATGTGTGTGTTTTCTGTACCTGCTCTCTCCTCTCACTGTAGGCTTTACAGAAGCTCCCCACCCCTTTGGCTGCAACTCTTCTAATGTAGTGTACCTGTTCTCTCCTCTCACTGTAGGCTTTACAGGAGCTCCCCACCCCTTTGGCTGCAACCCTTCTAATGTAGTGTACCCTGTGTGCACAACCCCATGTTGAATTCTGTGTCTCTGGCAGCGTTTGGAACTGCCGATCTGCTATCAAGAACACTGAGTTCATCTCAGCCTAGGCCGCCCTTCAGTCCCTTGACTGTTTGGCCCGGACAGAGGCATGGATCACCCCAGAGAACACAGAGTTCATCTCAGCCTAGGCCGCCCTTCAGTCCCTTGACTGTTTGGCCCTGACAGAGGCATGGATCACCCCAGAGAACACTGAGTTCATCTCAGCCTAGGCTGCCCTTCAGTCCCTTGACTGTTTGGCCCTGACAGAGGCATGGATCACCCCAGAGAACACAGAGTTCATCTCAGCCTAGGCCGCCCTTCAGTCCCTTGACTGTTTGGCCCTGACAGAGGCATGGATCAACCCAGAGAACACTGAGTTCATCTCAGCCTAGGCTGCCCTTCAGTCCCTTGACTGTTTGGCCCGGACAGAGGCATGGATCACCCCAGAGAACACTGAGTTCATCTCAGCCTAGGCTGCCCTTCAGTCCCTTGACTGTTTGGCCCTGACAGAGGCATGGATCACCCCAGAGAACACTGAGTTCATCTCAGCCTAGGCTGCCCTTCAGTCCCTTGACTGTTTGGCCCTGACAGAGGCATGGATCACCCCAGAGAACACTGCGACTCCAGCTGTTCTCTTTTCATCTCTTTTCTTCATCTGTTTACTTGGCGACTTCAACCTCCCCACGTCTGCCTTCGATTCATTTCTTTCCAACTCTCTTTTTCCCCTCCAACTCACATTTTACTAGAGCCTGTTCACCTACTGATCTGACTGCAAACCCCTCCAGGTCTCTGATCACCTACTAATCTGACTGCAACACCCCTCCAGGTCTCTGATCACCTACTGATCTGACTGCAAACCCCTCCAGGTCTCTGATCACCTACTGATCTGACTGCAAACCCCTCCAGGTCTCTGATCACCTACTGATCTGACTGCAAACCCCTCCAGGTCTCTGATCACCTACTAATCTGACTGCAACACCCCTCCAGGTCTCTGATCACCTACTGATCTGACTGCAAACCCCTCCAGGTCTCTGATCACCTACTGATCTGACTGCAAACCCCTCCAGGTCTCTGATCACCTACTGATCTGACTGCAAACCCCTCCAGGTCTCTGATCACCTACTAATCTGACTGCAACACCCCTCCAGGTCTCTGATCACCTACTGATCTGACTGCAAACCCCTCCAGGTCTCTGATCACCTACTGATCTGACTGCAAACCCTTCCAGGTCTCTGATCACCTACTAATCTGACTGCAAACCCCTCCAGGTCTCTGATCACCTACTGATCTGACTGCAACACCCTTCCAGGTCTCTGATCACCTACTGATCTGACTGCAAACCCCTCCAGGTCTCTGATCACCTACTGATCTGACTGCAAACCCCTCCAGGTCTCTGATCACCTACTAATCTGACTGCAACACCCCTCCAGGTCTCTGATCACCTACTGATCTGACTGCAAACCCCTCCAGGTCTCTGATCACCTACTGATCTGACTGCAAACCCCTCCAGGTCTCTGATCACCTACTGATCTGACTGCAACACCCTTCCAGGTCTCTGATCACCTACTAATCTGACTGCAACACCCCTCCAGGTCTCTGATCACCTACTGATCTGACTGCAAACCCCTCCAGGTCTCTGATCACTACTTTGTTTCCTTTTACGTCTCCCTTTCCTCCAACCCTAACCACTCAGCCTATACCCAGTCGCAATCTTCACTCTCTCCCACTACTCTCTCCTATCCTATAACCTCTCCCTTCTGCTAAACCTTTCTCCCTCCTGTCTCCTCATTCTGCCTCTTCAACCCTCCCTTTCCATATCCCCAGGACTCGCACTGTCTCCTTTCCTCCTGGCCGGCTCGGCCCTCTCCTCCTGCTCCGTGGCTGAGTGACTCATTGCGAGCTTACAGAACAGGGCTGCGGGGAGCTCAGCGAAAATTGAGAAAAACTTCCTGAGGACCTATCATCCTTCCACTCCCTCCTCTCTACCTTCTCTTCCTCGCTATCCGCTGCTAAAGCCACTTTCTATCACTCTAAATTTCAAGCTTCTGCCTCTCACCCTAGGAAACTCTTTTCCACCTTCTCCTCCCTCCTTAATCCTCCATATCCTCCCTCTCGGAGGACAACTTTGTCAACCACTTTAAAAAGAAGGTTGACAACATCCGCTCCTCATTCACTCAGCCTATTGAGTCCACTGGTCCCACTCACACAGAACTACCCTACGCCTTGACCTCTTTCTCCCCTCTCTCTCCAGATGAAATCACGTGACTAGAGAGGTCCGGCCGCCCGACAACCTGCCTGCCTGCCGACCCCATCCCCTCCTCCCTTCTCCAGACCCTTTCCTCACTTCCCTCATCCCTGACCACTGGCTGTGTCCCCTCTGACATCAAAATGGCCTGAGTCACTCCCCTCCTCAAGAAACCAACACTCAACGCCTCTGACGTCAAAAACTACAGACCGGTATCCCTTTTCTTTCCAAAACACTTGAGCGTGGTGTCTCTGACCAACTCTCTCGTTATCTCTCTCAGAATGATCTCCTTGACCCTAACAAGTCAGGCTTCAAGATGTGTCACTCAACCGAGACAGCTTTTCTTCTCTGTGTCACGGAGGCTCTCCACACTGCCAAAGCTGACTCTCTCTCCTCTGTTCTCATCCTTCTAGATCTATCCGCTGGCTTCGACACTGTGAACCATCAGATCTTCCTGTCCAACCTCTCAGGCCTGGGCGTCTCTGGCTCTGCACACTTTGATTGCATCCTACCTGGTAGGCCACTCCTACCAGGTGTTGTGGCGAGGATCTGTGTCTGCACCACGCACTCTTATGACTGGTGTCCCCCAGGGATTGACTCTAGGCCCTCTCCTCTTCTCTCTATACACCAAGTTACTCGCCTCAGTCATTGCTATGCGGATGACTACTTTTCTCCTTCCCCCTTTCTGACACCTAGGTGGCAACATGCATCTCTGCGTGCTGCGTCTGGACTACTGCAACTCTCTGTTGGCTGGGCTCCCCCCGCTTGTGCCATCAAACCCCTGCAACTTATCCAGAACGCTGCAGCCCGCCTGGTGTTCAACCTTCCCAAGTCCTTCTATGTCACCCCGCTCCTCCGCACTCCACTGGCTTCCAGTCAAAACTCACATCCACTACAAGACCATGGTACTTACCTACAGAACAGAAAGAGGAAATGCTCCTCCTTACCTTCAGGCTGTGATCTAACTCTACACCCCAACCCGTGTTCTCCGTTCTGAAACCTCAGGTCTCTTGGGCCTCACAGCTAGTAAGGAGGAGGAGGGGGGGGGGGGGGGGGGTTTGTCAGTCAAGTGCGAGTGTTATTTAAAATACTCTTGAGGATTTAAGATGTTTTCTGGAAGATGGGCAGGGTCTCTGTCCTAGTTCAGGGTGAAGGTTGTGCCAGGGCAGAGAAGAGCATGGGCTGAGCGGCTCCCGTGAACTAACAGTAAAATGTACTTACTGTGATATGTGGTTGTCCCACCTAGTTATCTGGAGATGAATGTACTGACTATGACTGTGATATGTGGTTGTCTCACCTAGCTATCTGGAGATGAATGTACTGACTATGACTGTGATATGTGGTTGTCCCACCTAGCTATCTTAAGATGAATGCACTAATTGTAAGTCGCTCTGGATAAGAGCGTCTGCTAAATGACTCTCTGACTCTGGATAAGAGCGTCTGCTAAATGACTCTCTGACTCTGGATAAGAGCGTCTGCTAAATGACTCTCTGACTCTGGATAAGAGCGTCTGCTAAATGACTCTCTGACTCTGGATAAGAGCGTCTGCTAAATGACTCTCTGACTCTGGATAAGAGCGTCTGCTAAATGACTCTCTGACTCTGGATAAGAGCGTCTGCTAAATGACTCTCTGACTCTGGATAAGAGCGTCTGCTAAATGACTCTCTGACTCTGGATAAGAGCGTCTGCTAAATGACTCTCTGACTCTGGATAAGAGCGTCTGCTAAATGACTCTCTGACTCTAGATAAGAGCGTCTGCTAAATGACTCTCTGACTCTAGATAAGAGCGTCTGCTAAATGACTCTCTGACTCTAGATAAGAGTGTCTCCTAAATGACTCTCTGACTCTAGATAAGAGCGTCTGCTAAATGACTCTCGGACTCTAGATAAGAGCGTCTGCTAAATGACTCTCGGACTCTGGATAAGAGCGTCTGCTAAATGACACTCTGACTCTAGATAAGAGCGTCTGCTAAATTGCTGACTCTGGATAAGAGCTAAATGACTAACATGTAAATGTAGAATGTAAGAGAGCCTCTTAGAGCCTTCTAGAGCCTTCTACAGCCTTAGAGCTAGCCCATTATTATCCCACTTTGGATGAAACCAGAAAGATTTATGTTGATGACTGGACAGAGCTAGAGGTCAATAGAGATTAAGGGCCCAGGCTCTGGGGAAGGCGGGGTCTGGGGGAAGGGGAAGACAGTCGGGCAGGGGCTGGGACAGGGGCGTGCTGGGACTGGGGCAGGCTGGGACAAAGGCAGGCTGGGACAAAGGCAGGCTGGGACAGGGAGGGACAGGGAGGGACAGAAGCAGGCTGGGACATAGGCAGGTTGGGACAGGGAGGGACAGAAGCAGGCTGGGACAGAGGCAGGCTGAGACAGGCATGGGCTGGGGAAGTCTGGGCTTGGGGGCTAGTACAGGGGCCCGCAGGGTCTGGGAGAATTATTTGGAGCAGAGGGCAGAGGCTGGGGGCAGGGACCAAAGACAGGGAGCTGTGCTGGGGCAGGCAGGGTCTGAGAGCAGGAAGGGGAAGCAGTCGGGTTCCTACTGATAGCGTTGCGCCCCAGACCCAGTGGAGGGGGGAGCTGCTGCTGTGTACAGAGCAGTAAAGTGCCCCATCAGCACTTCTGTGCATTCTCTACAGCTTCCTCCTGGGGCTAGCCTTTCTCTCTCCCCCCACAGGAATCCCGCCTCACACACACAGACACATTGCTGCTGGTAGAGCACAGATAATCGTCTGTTTATTAACGATGTAGAGAGTAGGATTATAATTGTTATGAAGTTACATATTACAAAAACACCAGCGTGGGCTGATCATTTACCTCCAAAGCAAGTGTCATTATTTCACTTCACTAAGATTGCCTTGAGCTATTCTCACTGAGCTGTGAAGAAAAGCCCACTGATGAAAGACAGACTAGTGAAAGGAACAATGTTTCTCTGGCTCAGAACAGAACAGAACAGGATCAAGGACATGTAACAGCCTAGCGGGTGGCTTTGGCGGTGGCTTTGGCAGTGTCTGCATTCCAAATGGCACCCTACTCCCTACATAGTGCACTACTTTTAACCAGAGCCCCAAATTTGTGCACTACCTTTAACCAGAGCCCTAAAGTAGTGCCCTACCTTTAAACAGAGCCCTAAAGCAGTGCTCTATTTGTGGAATAGGGTTCCATTTGGGACTTTTCAGTGATTAGACATTATTTAGGGGGAACAGCGTTACGTTGATAAGACATTATTTAGGGGGAACAGCGTTAAGTTGATAAGACATTATTTAGAGGGAACAGCGTTATGTTGATAAGACATTATTTAGAGGGAACAGCGTTACGTTGATAAGACATTATTTAGAGGGAACAGTGTTACGTTGATAAGACATTAATTAGAGGGAACAGCGTTACGTTGATTAGACATTATTTAGAGGGAACAGCGTTATGTTGATAAGACATTATTTAGAGGGAACAGCATTACGTTGATAAGACATTATTTAGAGGGAACAGCGTTACGTTGATAAGACATTATTTAGAGGGAACAGCGTTACGTTGATAAGACATTATTTAGAGGGAACAGCGTTATGTTGATAAGACATTATTTAGAGGGAACAGCGTTACGTTGATAAGACATTATTTAGAGGGAACAGCGTTACGTTGATTAGACATTATTTAGAGGGAACAGCGTTACGTTGATAAGACATTAATTAGAGGGAACAGCGTTACGTTGATTAGACATTATTTAGAGGGAACAGCGTTATGTTGATAAGACATTATTTAGAGGGAACAGCGTTAAGTTGATAAGACATTATTTAGAGGGAACAGCGTTACGTTGATAAGACATTATTTAGAGGGAACAGCGTTACGTTGATTAGACATTATTTAGAGGGAACAGCGTTAAGTTGATAAGACATTATTTAGAGGGAACAGCGTTACGTTGATAAGACATTATTTAGAGGGAACAGCGTTATGTTGATAAGACATTATTTAGAGGGAACAGCGTTACGTTGATAAGACATTATTTAGAGGGAACAGCGTTACGTTGATAAGACATTATTTAGAGGGAACAGCGTTACGTTGATAAGACATTATTTAGAGGGAACAGCGTTACGTTGATAAGACATTATTTAGAGGGAACAGCGTTACGTTGATTAGACATTATTTAGAGGGAACAGCGTTATGTTGATAAGACATTATTTAGAGGGAACAGCGTTACGTTGATAAGACATTATTTAGAGGGAACAGCGTTACGTTGATAAGACATTATTTAGAGGGAACAGCGTTACGTTGATAAGACATTATTTAGAGGGAACAGCGTTACGTTGATAAGACATTATTTAGAGGGAACAGCATTACGTTGATAAGACATTATTTAGAGGGAACAGCGTTACGTTGATAAGACATTATTTAGAGGGAACAGCATTACGTTGATAAGACATTATTTAGAGGGAACAGCATTACGTTGTGAGGCTGAAGACAAAGGAAGGAAACCCCTGGCTCTGAGCCAGCTGCATATTTGATAAGTTACGAGGAGGAAACGGGGGGGGGGGGGGGGGGGGGGGGGGGGGGGGGGTCGATCTGATCAGTGTGGGCGGCTGTAGCAATACAGTCCAGTCCTAGCCTAACAATGTGTGTCTGCGCGTGTGACAGCCTTGAGTGGCGACCCTCGCCCCCGACCCTGGTCCAGGAACCTTCACCAAGGCCCCTCCTAAATAGAGGAGACAACTCAGGACAGAGAGGTAGCTCAGGACAGAGAGGTAGCCCCGGACAGAGAGGTAGCTCAGGACAGAGAGGTAGCTCAGGACAGAGAGGTAGCTCAGGACAGAGAGGTAGCTCAGGACAGAGGGGTAGCTCAGGACAGAGGGGCAGCTCCGGACAGAGAGGCAGCTCCGGACTGAATGGTTGCTTCGGACTAGATGCAGCTCCGGACTATATGGCAGCTCATGACTGGAGGGCAGCTCATGACTGGAGGGCAGCTCATGACTGGAGGGCAGCTCCTGACTGGAGGGCAGCTCCTGACTGGAGGGCAGCTCCTGACTGGAGGGCAGCTCATGACTGGCTGGCGGCTCTGGCGGCTCCTGACTGGCTGGCGGCTCTGGCGGCTCCTGACTGGCTGGCGGCTCTGGCGGCTCCTGACTGGCTGGCGGCTCTGGCGGCTCCTGACTGGCTGGCGGCTCTGGCGGCTCCTGACTGGCTGGCGGCTCTGGCGGCTCCTGACTGGCTGGCGGCTCTGGCGGCTCCTGACTGGCTGGCGGCTCTGGCGGCTCTTGACTGACGGGCGGCTCTGACGGCCCGGGACAGACGGGCGGCTCAGATGGTGCTGGGCAGACGGATGGCTCAGATGGCGCTGGGCAGACGGATGGCTCAGATGGCGCTGGGCAGACGGATGGCTCAGATGGCGCTGGGCAGACAGATGGCTCAGATGGCGCTGGGCAGACAGATGGCTCAGATGGCGCTGGGCAGACAGATGGCTCAGATGGCGCTGGGCAGACAGATGGCTCAGATGGCGCTGGGCAGACGGATGGCTCAGATGGCGCTGGGCAGACGGATGGCTCAGATGGCGCTGGGCAGACGGATGGCTCAGATGGCGCTGGGCAGACGGATGGCTCAGATGGCGCTGGGCAGACGAGCAGTGCAGGCGGCGTTGGGCAGACGGCCGACTCTGAACTGCTGAGGCGCACAGTAGGCCTGGTGCGTGGTGCCGGAACTGGTGGTACCGGACTGGAGACACGCACCTCCAGGCTAGTGCGGGGAGCAGGAACAGGGCACACTGAATTCTCAAAGCGCACTATAGGCCTGGTGCGTGGTACCGGCACTGGTGGTACCGGGCTGAGGGCACGCATCTCAGGGCGAGTGAGGGGAGAAGGAACAGTGCGTACAGGGCTCTGGAGATGCACAGGAGGCTTGGTGCGTGGTGCCGGTACTGGAGGTACTGGGCTGGAGACACGCACCACAGGGAGAGTGCGTGGAGGAGGAACAGGGCTCTGGAGACGCACTGGAAGCCTGGTGCGTGGTGTAGGCACTGGTGGTACTGGGCTGGGGCGGGAAGGTGGCGCCGGATATACCGGACCGTGCAGGCGTACTGGCTCCCTTAAGCACCGAGCCTGCCCAACCTTACCTGGTTGAATGCTCCCCGTAGCCCGTCCAGTGTGGGGAGGTGGAATAACCCGCACTGGGCTGTGTTGGCGAACCGGGGACACCATGCGTAAGGCTGGTGCCATGTACACCGGCCCGAGGAGACGTACTGGAGGCCAGATATGTTGAGCCGGCTTCATGGCACTTGGCTCAATGCTCAATCTAGCAGCGG
The DNA here is from genome assembly GCF_016432855.1 of Salvelinus namaycush. Classification (NCBI taxonomy): domain Eukaryota; kingdom Metazoa; phylum Chordata; class Actinopteri; order Salmoniformes; family Salmonidae; genus Salvelinus; species Salvelinus namaycush. The sequence goes on from NW_024058230.1 coordinate 418,655, forward strand.
CCACTCCTGCACACGTACAGGAGACACCGTGCGCTCTACTGCATAACACGGTGTCTGCCCGTACTCTCGCTCTCCACGGTAAGCTCGGGGAGTTGGCGCAGGTCTCCTACCTGACTTCGCCACACTCCCTTTTATCCCCCCCCCAAGACATTTTTGGGCTTGACTCTCCGGCTTCCAGCCTCGCTTACGTGTTGCCTCCTCATACCACCGCTCCTGGGCTTTAGCTGCCTCCTTCTCCTCCCGAGAGCGGCGATTCTCTCCAACCTTAGCCCAGGGTCCTTTTCCCTCCAAAATTTCCTCCCATGTCCAGGAGTCCTGTGTAATTGGCCGCTGCTGTCGCTGCTGCCCGTTACCCCGCTGTTTGATCCTTTGTTGGTGGGTGATTCTGTAACGGTCGTCGTAGTCGTTCTCCTCCTCAGACGAGGAGGAGCATGGATCGGACCAACACGCAGCGAGGTATGTAGACATAATGAATTTAATAACAAGACGAAACACGAAGAACACTTGAACAATTTACAAAACAACAAACGACGTTAAACAGACCTGAACATGAGAACTACAATATAACGAAGAACGCACGAACAGGAAAAACGAATGAACGAACGAGACAGTACCGTGTGGTGCAACAAAACACAGACACAGCAACAATCACCCACAAACAAACAGTGAGAACAGCCTACCTTAATATGGTTCTCAATCAGAGGAAATGTCAAACACCTGCCTCTAATTGAGAACCATATCAGGCAACACATTAACCCAACATAGAAACACATAACATAGACTACCCACCCAGCTCACGTCCTGACCAACTAAACAAAGTAAAACAAAGGAAAAACAGGTCAGGAACGTGACAAATATAGCCTACACCTTCACAATAAATCCATTTAATATAGCCTACACCTTCACAATAAATCCATGTAATATAGCCTACACCTTCACAATAAATCCATGTAATATAGCCTCCACCTTCACAATAAATCCATGTAATATAGCCTCCACCTTCACAATAAATCCATGTAATATAGCCTACACTTTCACAATAAATCCATGTAATATAGCCTCCACCTTCACAATAAATCCATGTAATATAGCCTCCACCTTCACAATAAATCCATGTAATATAGCCTCCACCTTCACAATAAATCCATGTAATATAGCCTCCACCTTCACAATAAATCCATGTAATATAGCCTACACTTTCACAATAAATCCATGTAATATAGCCTCCACCTTCACAATAAATCCATGTAATATAGCCTCCACCTTCACAATAAATCCATGTAATATAGCCTCCACCTTCACAATAAATCCATGTAATATAGCCTACACTTTCACAATAAATCCATGTAATATAGCCTCCACCTTCACAATAAATCCATGTAATATAGCCTCCACCTTCACAATAAATCCATGTAATATAGCCTCCACCTTCACAATAAATCCATGTAATATAGCCTCCACCTTCACAATAAATCCATGTAATATAGCCTCCACCTTCACAATAAATCCATGTAATATAGCCTCCACCTTCACAATAAATCCATGTAATATAGCCTCCACCTTCACAATAAATCCATGTAATATAGCCTCCACCTTCACAATAAATCCATGTAATATAGCCTCCACCTTCACAATAAATCCATGTAATATAGCCTCCACCTTCACAATAAATCCATGTAATATAGCCTCCACCTTCACAATAAATCCATGTAATATAGCCTCCACCTTCACAATAAATCCATGTAATATAGCCTACACCTTCACAATAAATCCATGTAATATAGTCTACACCTGCACAATAAATCCATGTAATATAGCCTACACTTTCACAATAAATCCATGTAATATAGCCTCCACCTTCACAATAAATCCATGTAATATAGCCTCCACTTTCACAATAAATCCATGTAATATAGCCTACACCTTCACAATAAATCCATGTAATATAGCCTACACCTTCACAATAAATCCATGTAATATAGCCTCCCCCTTCACAATAAATCCATGTAATATAGCCTCCACCTTCACAATAAATCCATGTAATATAGTCTACACCTTCACAATAAATCCATGTAATATAGCCTCCACCTTCACAATAAATCCATTTAATATAGCCTCCACCTTCACAATAAATCCATGTAATATAGTCTACACCTGCACAATAAATCCATTTAATATAGCCTCCACCTTCACAATAAATCCATGTAATATAGCCTCCACCTTCACAATAAATCCATGTAATAGCCTCCACCTTCACAATAAATCCATTTAATATAGCCTCCACCTTCACAATAAATCCATGTAATATAGCCTCCACCTTCACAATAAATCAATTTAATATAGCCTCCACCTTCACAATAAATCCATGTAATATAGTCTACACCTGCACAATAAATCCATTTAATATAGCCTCCACCTTCACAATAAATCCATGTAATATAGCCTCCACCTTCACAATAAATCCATGTAATAGCCTCCACCTTCACAATAAATCCATTTAATATAGCCTCCACCTTCACAATAAATCCATGTAATAGCCCCCACCTTCACAATAAATCCATGTAATATAGCCTCCACCTTCACAATAAATCCATTTAATATAGCCTCCACCTTCACAATGAATCCATGTAATATAGCCTCCACCTTCACAATAAATCCATGTAATATAGCCTCCACCTTCACAATAAATCCATGTAATATAGCCTCCACCTTCACAATAAATCCATGTAATATAGCCTCCACCTTCACAATAAATCCATGTAATATAGCCTACACTTTCACAATAAATCCATGTAATATAGCCTCCACCTTCACAATAAATCCATGTAATATAGCCTCCACCTTCACAATAAATCCATGTAATATAGCCTCCACCTTCACAATAAATCCATGTAATATAGCCTCCACCTTCACAATAAATCCATGTAATATAGCCTCCACCTTCACAATAAATCCATGTAATATAGCCTCCACCTTCACAATAAATCCATGTAATATAGCCTCCACCTTCACAATAAATCCATGTAATATAGCCTCCACCTTCACAATAAATCCATGTAATATAGCCTCCACCTTCACAATAAATCCATGTAATATAGCCTCCACCTTCACAATAAATCCATGTAATATAGCCTCCACCTTCACAATAAATCCATGTAATATAGCCTCCACCTTCACAATAAATCCATGTAATATAGCCTACACCTTCACAATAAATCCATGTAATATAGTCTACACCTGCACAATAAATCCATGTAATATAGCCTACACTTTCACAATAAATCCATGTAATATAGCCTCCACCTTCACAATAAATCCATGTAATATAGCCTCCACTTTCACAATAAATCCATGTAATATAGCCTACACCTTCACAATAAATCCATGTAATATAGCCTACACCTTCACAATAAATCCATGTAATATAGCCTCCCCCTTCACAATAAATCCATGTAATATAGCCTCCACCTTCACAATAAATCCATGTAATATAGTCTACACCTTCACAATAAATCCATGTAATATAGCCTCCACCTTCACAATAAATCCATTTAATATAGCCTCCACCTTCACAATAAATCCATGTAATATAGTCTACACCTGCACAATAAATCCATTTAATATAGCCTCCACCTTCACAATAAATCCATGTAATATAGCCTCCACCTTCACAATAAATCCATGTAATAGCCTCCACCTTCACAATAAATCCATTTAATATAGCCTCCACCTTCACAATAAATCCATGTAATATAGCCTCCACCTTCACAATAAATCAATTTAATATAGCCTCCACCTTCACAATAAATCCATGTAATATAGTCTACACCTGCACAATAAATCCATTTAATATAGCCTCCACCTTCACAATAAATCCATGTAATATAGCCTCCACCTTCACAATAAATCCATGTAATAGCCTCCACCTTCACAATAAATCCATTTAATATAGCCTCCACCTTCACAATAAATCCATGTAATAGCCCCCACCTTCACAATAAATCCATGTAATATAGCCTCCACCTTCACAATAAATCCATTTAATATAGCCTCCACCTTCACAATGAATCCATGTAATATAGCCTCCACCTTCACAATGAATCCATGTAATATAGCCTACACCTTCACAATAAATCCATTTAATATAGCCTCCACCTTCACAATAAATCCATGTAATAGCCCCCACCTTCACAATAAATCCATTTAATATAGCCTCCACCTTCACAATGAATCCATGTAATATAGCCTCCACCTTCACAATGAATCCATGTAATATAGCCTCCCCCGTTACATTATTACACATCAGGGAGGCAACTGCGAGCGTCCCGCTCCAATTCAGAGGTACATATTGAAGATATTGGAAGAAACTGTCCACATGTACTTTTCGTCAGCCAACAAGATGATTAAGCCTAACGAACAGCAAAAACACTAGCTTATCCCCCAAAGTACAAAAGTTTCTATTCTGTACAATAAATAAATATTCCAAATATAGTCTTGGACAGTTGTGGGATGCGATAGATCCCAAATTAATATAACCACTAGCATCAAAACAATTTTTACGAGAGGCCATCACTCTGTTTTCTCACGCAATTGCATAGCCTATAGAAATGTTGCGCAACATGAGCTCATGAAGACTAGTCAAGGATCATATCACCTCCACCTTACCTGTCACCCTAGACCCACTTCAATTTTCATACCGCCCCAATAGGTCCACAGACGATGCAATCGCCATCACACTGCACACTGCCCTATTCCACCTGGACAAGAGGAATACCTATGTAAGAATGCTGTTCATTGAGTATAGCTCAGTATTCAACACCATAGTACCCTCCAAGCTCATCATTAAGCTTCAGGCCCTGGGTCTGAACCCCGCCCTGTGCAACTGGGTCCTGGACTTCCTGTCTGGCCGCCCCCCAGGTGGTTAAGGTAGGAAACAACATCTCCACTTCGCTGATCCTGAACACGGGGGCCTCAAAAGGGTGCGTTCTCAGCCCCCTCCTGTACTCCCTGTTCACCCATGACTGCGTGGCCATGCACGCCTCCAACTCAATCATCAAGTTTGCAGACAACACAACAGTAGTAGGCTTGATTACCAACAACGACGAGACAGCCTACAGGGAGGAGGTGAGGGCCCTCGGAGTGTGGTGTCAGGAAAATAACCTCTCACTCAACGTCAACAAAACAAAGGAGATGATCGTGGACTTCAGGAAACAGCAGAGGGGTGCTCCCCCTATCCACATCAACGGGACAGCAGTGGAGAAGGTGGAAAGTTTTAAATTCCTCTGTGTACACATCACGGACAAACTGAAATGGTCCGTGATAGCGAGAGAGATGTACAGAAGGGTGGACACAGTTGAGAGAGCGTTTTACAGAAGGGTGGACCCAGCTGAGAGAGTTTTACAGAAGGGTGGACCCAGTTGAGAGAGAGTTTTACAGAAGGATGGACCCAGTTGAGAGAGAGTTTTACAGTAGGGTGGACCCAGTTGAGAGAGTTTTACAGTAGGGTGGACCCAGCTGAGAGAGAGTTTTACAGAAGGGTGGACCCAGTTGAGAGAGAGTTTTACAGAAGGATGGACCCAGTTGAGAGAGAGTTTTACAGTAGGGTGGACCCAGTTGAGAGAGTTTTACAGTAGGGTGGACCCAGCTGAGAGAGAGTTTTACAGAAGGATGGACCCAGTTGAGAGCGAGTTTTACAGTAGGGTGGACCCAGTTGAGAGAGAGTTTTACAGAAGGATGGACCCAGCTGAGAGAGAGTTTTACAGTAGGGTGGACCCAGCTGAGAGAGAGTTTTACAGTAGGGTGGACCCAGCTGAGAGAGAGTTTTACAGTAGGGTGGACCCAGTTGAGAGAGTTTTACAGTAGGGTGGACCCAGCTGAGAGAGAGTTTTACAGTAGGGTGGACACAGTTGAGAGAGAGTTTTACAGTAGGGTGGACCCAGCTGAGAGAGTTTTACAGTAGGGTGGACCCAGCTGAGAGAGAGTTTACAGAAGGATGGACCCAGCTGAGAGAGAGTTTTACAGTAGGGTGGACCCAGCTGAGAGAGAGTTTTACAGAAGGATGGACCCAGCTGAGAGAGAGTTTTACAATAGGGTGGACCCAGCTGAGAGAGAGTTTTACAATAGGGTGGACCCAGCTGAGAGAGAGTTTTACAGTAGGGTGGACCCAGCTGAGAGAGTTTTACAGTAGGGTGGACCCAGTTGAGAGAGAGTTTTACAGTAGGGTGGACCCAGTTGAGAGAGTTTTACAGTAGGGTGGACCCAGCTGAGAGAGAGTTTTACAGAAGGATGGACCCAGCTGAGAGAGAGTTTTACAATAGGGTGGACCCAGCTGAGAGAGAGTTTTACAGTAGGGTGGACCCAGCTGAGAGAGAGTTTTACAGTAGGGTGGACCCAGCTGAGAGAGTTTTACAGTAGGGTGGACCCAGCTGAGAGAGAGTTTTCCAGTAGGGTGGAAAACTCAGTTGAGAGAGTTTTACAGTAGGGTGGACCCAGCTGAGAGAGAGTTTTACAGTAGGATGGACCCAGCTGAGAGAGAGTTTTACAGTAGGGTGGACCCAGCTGAGAGAGAGTTTTACAGAAGGGTGGACCCAGCTGAGAGAGAGTTTTACAGTAGGGTGGACCCAGCTGAGAGAGTTTTACAGTAGGGTGGACCCAGCTGAGAGAGAGTTTTACAGTAGGGTGGACCCAGCTGAGAGAGTTTTACAGTAGGGTGGACCCAGCTGAGAGAGAGTTTTACAGTAGGATGGACCCAGCTGAGAGAGAGTTTTACAGTAGGGTGGACCCAGCTGAGAGAGTTTTACAGTAGGGTGGACCCAGCTGAGAGAGAGTTTTACAGAAGGATGGACCCAGCTGAGAGAGAGTTTTACAGTAGGGTGGACCCAGCTGAGAGAGAGTTTTACAGAAGGATGGACCCAGCTGAGAGAGAGTTTTACAGTAGGGTGGACCCAGCTGAGAGAGAGTTTTACAGAAGGATGGACCCAGCTGAGAGAGAGTTTTACAGTAGGGTGGACCCAGCTGAGAGAGAGTTTTACAGTAGGGTGGACCCAGCTGAGAGAGAGTTTTACAGAAGGGTGGACCCAGCTGAGAGAGAGTTTTACAGAAGGGTGGACCCAGCTGAGAGAGAGTTTACAGAAGGATGGACCCAGCTGAGAGAGAGTTTTACAGAAGGGTGGACCCAGTTGAGAGAGAGTTTTACAGTAGGGTGGACCCAGTTGAGAGAGAGTTTTACAGTAGGGTGGACCCAGCTGAGAGAGAGTTTTACAGTAGGGTGGACCCAGCTGAGAGAGAGTTTTACAGAAGGGTGGACCCAGCTGAGAGAGAGTTTTACAGAAGGGTGGACCCAGCTGAGAGAGAGTTTACAGAAGGATGGACCCAGCTGAGAGAGAGTTTTACAGAAGGGTGGACCCAGCTGAGAGAGAGTTTTACAGTAGGGTGGACCCAGCTGAGAGAGAGCTTTACAGTAGGGTGGACCCAGCTGAGAGAGAGTTTTACAGTAGAGTGGACCCAGCTGAGAGAGAGTTTTACAGTAGGGTGGACCCAGCTGAGAGAGAGAGTTTAACAGAAGGGTGGACCCAGCTGAGAGTAACAAACGTAGCTGCTGAATCCATGGAAAGCATTACAGAGTTGCTGACATGACTTTTTTCAGATTATTATCATCACTGTGTGGGACTAACCTGAGGCCCTTGGCTGTAAACAGACTATCATCACTGTGTGGGACTAACCTGAGGCCCTTGGCTGTAAACAGACTATCATCACTGTGTGGAACTAACCTGAGGCCCTTGGCTGTAAACAGACTATCATCACTGTGTGGGACTAACCTGAGGCCCTTGGCTGTAAACAGACTATCATCACTGTGTGGGACTAACCTGAGGCCCTTGGCTGTAAACAGACTATCATCACTGTGTGGGACTAACCTGAGGCCCTTGGCTGTAAACAGACTATCATCACTGTGTGGGACTAACCTGAGGCCCTTGGCTGTAAACAGACTATCATCACTGTGTGGGACTAACCTGAGGCCCTTGGCTGTAAACAGACTATCATCACTGTGTGGAACTAACCTGAGGCCCTTGGCTGTAAACAGACTATCATCACTGTGTGGGACTAACCTGAGGCCCTTGGCTGTAAACAGACTATCATCACTGTGTGGGACTAACCTGAGGCCCTTGGCTGTAAACAGACTATCATCACTGTGTGGGACTAACCTGAGGCCCTTGGCTGTAAACAGACTATCATCACTGTGTGGGACTAACCTGAGGCCCTTGGCTGTAAACAGACTATCATCACTGTGTGGGACTAACCTGAGGCCCTTGGCTGTAAACAGACCATCGTCACTGTGTGGGACTAACCTGAGGCCCTTGGCTGTAAACAGACTATCGTCACTGTGTGGAACTAACCTGAGGCCCTTGGCTGTAAACAGACTATCATCACTGTGTGGAACTAACCTGAGGCCCTTGGCTGTAAACAGACTATCGTCACTGTGTGGGACTAACCTGAGGCCCTTGGCTGTAAACAGACCCTCGTCACTGTGTGGGACTAACCTGAGGCCCTTGGCTGTAAACAGACTATCATCACTGTGTGGAACTAACCTGAGGCCCTTGGCTGTAAACAGACTATCATCACTGTGTGGGACTAACCTGAGGCCCTTGGCTGTGTTGTGGTACTGTGTGGGACTAACCTGAGGCCCTTGGCTGTAAACAGACTATCGTCACTGTGTGGGACTAACCTGAGGCCCGCAGCAAGCCGCATCAATGTGTCGGAGGAAACACCGTCCAGCTGGCGACCGAGGTCAGCTTGCAGGCGCCCGGCTCACCACAAGGAGTCGCCAGAGAGCGATGAGACAAGGAAATCCTGTCCGGGCCAAACCTTCCCCTAACCTTCCCCGAACTAACCTGAGGCCCTTGGCTGTAAACAGACTATCATCACTGTGTGGGACTAATCTGAGGCCCTTGGCTGTAAACAGACTATCGTCACTGTGTGGGACTAACCTGAGGCCCTTGGCTGTAAACAGACTATCATCACTGTGTGGGACTAACCTGAGGCCCTTGGCTGTAAACAGACTATCGTCACTGTGTGGAACTAACCTGAGGCCCTTGGCTGTAAACAGACTATCGTCACTGTGTGGGACTAACCTGAGGCCCTTGGCTGTAAACAGACCATCGTCACTGTGTGGGACTAACCTGAGGCCCTTGGCTGTAAACAGACTATCATCACTGTGTGGAACTAACCTGAGGCCCTTGGCTGTAAACAGACTATCATCACTGTGTGGGACTAACCTGAGGCCCTTGGCTGTGTTGTGGTACTGTGTGGGACTAACCTGAGGCCCTTGGCTGTAAACAGACTATCGTCACTGTGTGGGACTAACCTGAGGCCCTTGGCTGTAAACAGACTATCATCACTGTGTGGGACTAACCTGAGGCCCTTGGCTGTAAACAGACTATCATCACTGTGTGGAACTAACCTGAGGCCCTTGGCTGTAAACAGACTATCATCACTGTGTGGAACTAACCTGAGGCCCTTGGCTGTAAACAGACTATCATCACTGTGTGGGACTAACCTGAGGCCCTTGGCTGTGTTGTGGTGCTGTGCTGTGTTGTGTACTAACCTGAAGACAAGCCCTTGGCTGTGTTTTGGGACTTGTGCATCTCAGTCTCCTTGAAGCTCAGGTCTTCCTGCATGGACTTGAGCTCAGTGGCCGTCACCGACGAGATCTGGCGCATACGGTTCATGTTCTGTATCAACACACAGACACACAAGACACAGACACACAAGACACAGACACACAAGACACAGACACACAAGACACAGACACACAGACACAAGACACAGACACACAAGACACAGACACAAGACACAGACACACAAGACACAGACACACAAGACACAGACACACAGACACACAAGACACAGACACACAAGACACAGACACACAGACACACAAGACACAGACACACAGACACAAGACACAGACACACAGACACAGACACACAGACACAAGACACAGACACACAAGAAAGACACAGACACACAGACACAAGACACACAAGACACAGACACACAGACACACAAGACACAGACACACAAGACACAGACACACAAGACACAGACACACAAGACAGACACACAGACACAAGACACAGACACACAAGACACAGACACACAGACACACAAGACACAGACACACAGACACAAGACACAGACACACAAGACATCTCCTTTTAAACGAGCTTATTCAATTCAACAACATGCAGTGTTGAGAAGATTTATGAAAACCCTAGTATCTGTTAGGAGTTTCATGTCTACAAAAACTGTAGTTTTATGACTTAAAGCAGAACCTGTGTGAATGACAAGACAGAGAACAGCTGGGGGTATAGAAATAAACGGTTAATTCAGATAACTCTGTTTACAGTGATAATAAACACACTATCATAGAAGAAGAACAAGGCAACGTTCAAGCTATGACTCAGGAGTATTTTTAAAAAACAACGTCCAAGTGTTGAACTTAGTGGCCGAGCTGTTTCGCTGAGAACAGCAGACAAGCACATGGCAGATGGATAACATCAGTTGAACCTCTCCCTCCGCTAGTGTTCCAGTAGAGAGAGAGAGAGAGAGAGAGAGAGAGAGAGAGAGAGAGATCTCTCCCTCCCTCCGCTAGTGTTCCAGTAGAGAAAGAGAGAGAGAGAGAGAGAGAGAGATCTCTCTCCCTCTCTCTCGCTCTCGCTCTGTGGTATTTCACCCAATAGATATGAGAGTTTATCAAAATTGGATTTGGTTTCAAATTCTTTGTAGGTTTGTGTAATCTGAGGGAAATATGTGTCTCTAATATGGTCATACATTTGGCAGGAGGTTAGGAAGTAAGGCTCAGTTTCTGTGGTGTTTCTGTGCACATAGCCTGTCTTCTCTTGAGAGCCAGGTCTGCCTACAGCGGCCTTTCTCAATAGCAAGGCTATGCTCACTGAGTCTGTACAGAGTCAAACGCTTATCTTAAGTTTGGGTCAGTCAAAGTGGTCAGGTATTCTGCCACTGTGTACTTTCTGTTCAGGGCCAAATAGCATTCTAGTTTGCTCAGTTTTTTTGTAAATTCTTTCCAATGTGTCAAGTAATTATCTTTTTGTTTTCTCATGATTTGGTTGGGTCTAATTGTGTTGCTGTCCTGGGGCTCTGTGGGGTGTGTTTGTGTTTGTGAATAGAGCTCCAGGACCAGCTTGCTTAGGGGACTCTTCTCCAGGTTCATCTCTCTGTAGGTGATGGCATTGTTATGGAAGGTTTGGGAATCACTTCCTTTTAGGTGGTTGTAGAATTTAACAGCTCTTTCTGGATTTTGATCATTAGCGGGTATCGGCCTAATTCTGCTCTAAATGCATTATTTGGTGTTCTAAGTTGTACACGGAAGATATTTTTTCAGAATTCTGCATGCAGAGACTCAATTTGGTGTTCATCCCATTTAGTGAATTCTTGATTGGTAAGCGGACCCCAGACCTCACAACCATAGAGGGCAATGGGTTCTATAACAGATGAAAGTATTTTTAGCCAGATCCTAATTGGTATGTTGAACTGTATGTTCCATTTGATGGAACGTTCACAGTTTTGTGGAAGATTTTCAGGCCAATGTATGTATAGTTTTTTTGTGTGGTCTAGGCCAACGGTGTCTAGATGGAATTTGTATTTGTGGTCCTGGGAATTGGACCTTTTTTGGAACACCATTCTTTTTTGTCTTACTGAGATTTACTGTCAGGGCCCAGGTCTGGCAGAATCTGTGCAGAAGATCTAGGTGCTGCTGTAGGCCCTCCCTGGTCTCTCTCACACACACACACACACACACACACACACACACACACACACACACACACACACACACACACACACACACACACACACACACACACACACACACACACACACACACACACACACACACACACACACTCACTCTCTCACACACTCACTCTCTCACACACTCACTCTCTCACACACTCACTCACTCTCTCACACACTCACTCACTCTCTCACACTCACTCACTCTCTCACACTCACTCACTCTCTCACACTCACTCTGCTGGAGTGTTCCAGTAGAACTACGATGATGGCCTGTGCCTGACGGTTCTTCTCCACCTCTGTAGCTTTAGTCTCATCAAATGAATCCAGAAAACCTGTGGAAATATGAATCAATACCAGATAAATGATCCGTGTAGACTACAATACTGCTTACACATTGGATTTACACTATTTAGGCATTAAAAATAAATCAAAACGGGCAGTGTTTATTATGACCCCCTCTTTTATAAACAGGCCCATTTTGACCACATTATTGCCTGAAGACACCTTTGTATACCGTGTGCACGCCGGCATGCCGGGGAGGACTGGTAGTAGTGGCGTGCAGGGTGGGCGTCTATTTTAATAAATACATTGAATATACACCATCAAAAATCTAGCCATTATTAATTGATTTAGGCAGGTCCTAAGAAACATTATAAGGACGAATAAAATGTGTTTTCAAAAGGAAAATAATTGCATATTTTGACGTTTAATTAGGTATGTTACAGGTCTGTGTAGCCATGGCTGCAGCATCCAAATGAAATCAATAGTTTGTTATTTTGTTAACTAAACAGACAAGACACACCGATCACAGTCAACACACATATTTTATATTAAGAATATAATGGAATATAACAGAACTTGTCATGGGAACGTGTGGTACCGCTGCCATATTAAAAGCGATATTTAGAAACAGTGCAGGCCTGTGCTTTTTTGATCCACGTTTCATCTCTTTCCTATTATTATAATTTTTTTGTAATTTTACCCCTTTTTCACCACAATTTCGTGGTATCCAATTGGTAGTTACAGTCTTGTCCCATCGCCGCAACTCCCGTACGGACTCGGGAGAGGCAAAGGTTGAGAGCCATGCGTCCTCCAAAACACGAACATGCTTTTTGACACACTGCCCGCTTAACCCGGAAGCAAGCCGCACCAATGTGTCGGAGGAAACACCGTCCAGCTGGCGACCGAGGTCAGCTTGCAGGCGCCCGGCTCACCACAAGGAGTCGCCAGAGAGCGATGAGACAAGGAAATCCTGTCCGGCCAAACCTTCCCCTAACCCGGACGACACTGGGCTAATTGTGCGCCGCCTCATGGGTCTCCCGGTTACGGCCGGCTGTGACACAGCCCGGGATCAAACCCGGGTCTGTAATAATGCCTCAAGCACTGCGAAGCAGTGGCTTAAACAGCTACGCCACTCGGGAGGCGCACTCCACTTTGTTAGGGAGCAGGAGTAGGGGCTTACCTTCATCATGATACCCATAGAAGATAATAGCAATCCTATTTTCCGAGGTGTTCTGCTTGAAACGTTGGTATTACAGACTCGATCAGGGACATGTTGAAAATGTCAGTGAAGACACCTGCCAGTTCATCAGCACATGCCCGGAGCACACGTCCTGGTAATCCGTCTGGCCCCGCAGCCTTGTGAATGTTGACCTGTTTAAAGGTCTTACTCACGTCGGCTACGGAGAGCGTGATCACACAGTCGTCCGGAACAGCTGATGCTCTCATGCATGCCTCAGTGTTGCTTGCCTTGAAGCGAGCATAGAAGTGATTTAGCTTGTCTGGTAGGCTTGTGTCGCTGGGCAGCTCGCGGCTGTGCATCCCCTTTGTAGCCTTACTGATATCCAAACAGAGATTCAATGAAAACAAAAATCTGAAATTGATTGATTTATCAAAATGAGTCCACACTTTTGTCTCAAAGCAGCACGACGCCGATGTCCCACTCAAAACGGTGCTGAAATTATCATGTTGTTGACCACTACGCGTGGATTGGATGACTGGGAGTTTTCACTCAGCAACAATTTGATACATGTCTTCAATTGCATTAGCCTACCTCATTCCAATATTTTCATAATTCAGTGCCATTTATTCTCACAGTAATTCATTATGGATCTATCCAGTAGTGGTTAGAAAACAGTGTGAAGAGACATGCCTCGCAAAGTTTACAACTGGCAGGAGGACGGTTGCCTAGCAACCATCACGAGTTTAAGAGCGTAGAGCGTGCTAATGTCGCCTCAGCATTATGGCTACGTTACATACTAAGCCGTAGGCAGAACTTGACCGAAATTATTACTAAGTCGTTTTGGCGGAAATAAAAGTTTTGTCTTTGATACCGGGAATAACTTTCAGAAATCAAGAAAAGGACGGAAAAAGTTGGCGGTATGGTAAAGTTGGCGGGGAAAACGTCTTAGAATGAAAGGGATACAAGATCTGGAACTTTCTACAACCTACGCAGGAATGGTTCACAGAAAGCATGTAACGGTCAACTCACTGTCCATATTCTCATCTCTCTTCTTTAGTTCTTTGTACTTCTGGTTTCGTTCACCTGTAGGACAAAAGAAAAGTGATTTGTTACTTGAGTGTATAGTCTAACCGCTCTTAGAATTAGAGGTGACTTGATGAACCCTGGAGATCTGCGAGGAACCATTGTTAGTCAATGGTTCATATTTGCACCTTTGGTTAGTTGAGAGGTTCTGGGAGGACCTTAAAATGGTTCAATATAGCAACAGGTTCATGGAGGAAATTTATTAGGATCCCCATGGAGACGGCTAGTCTTACTGGGGTCTGACATATAACGAAAAACACATGACAGACAAAATACTTTACAATTTACATGCATTTAAACAACATATAGTGTGTGTGTGTGCTTCTATCAGTGGAGTGGGGGCGTGGCTTAGTAGGGGCGTGGAGAGATATTTTTTTGGCCACCTGTTACAGTAAATGTCATTCCTCTTCATCAGTTCTGTTGTATTGTCATCACGTTAAATTAAACACTGACAGTTTCATAGCGTCAATGGGGCTAACAGAGGTCTATGAGTTCCTCAAGAACCTATGCAAATCCTAAAGCTGGAATAGTTACCACTTTATTACTTATATGTAATCAGCAATGTTAATATTAATAATATTATATTAAAATATGTCATATGCATAAATATTAAAGGAAAATGTAAGTGTACAAACTTAACATGATGAACAGGAATGACATTTATGCTAACGAGTTTGCCAAAAATAAAATTTGAACGCCACGCCTCCAATCTGATAGGCTGCCACCACTGTTAAATATTATTAAAAAAGGTTCAAAATAGAACCCCTAGCATTCCAAAAAGGTTCCAGTTTGAACCTTCACACAGGGGTTCCTCAAGGACCTTCTTTTAACCGGAAAGATTCCGGAGGTGTGGCAACCCAAAAAAGGTTCAAAATAGAACCCCTAGCATTCCAAAAAGGTTCCAGTTTGATCCTTCACACAGGGGTTCCTCTAGGACCTTCTTTTAACCGGAAAGATTCCGGCGGTGTGGCAACCCAAAAAAGGTTCTTCCAGGCACCTTTACTTCTAAGACTGTAGAGTATATGTCTATATAAAGTAAAGTGGAAGTAGTTCGTTCCAAACTAATGCTAATGGAAGGATGACCTAGTCTAGTTGTTGGAGGAGTTTGGTGGAGAACAAGAGGGACATAGTAGACCTCTTACCGTCTGGTCATGATGAGTCAGAGGATATGAGACAAAGATGAGGACAGGAAACAGTCAGAGGATATGAGACAGATGAGGACAGGAAACAGTCAGAGGATATGAGACAGAGATGAGGACAGGAAACAGTCAGAGGATATGAGACAGAGATGAGGACAGGAAACAGTCAGAGGATATGAGACAGAGATGAGGACGGGAAACAGTCAGAGGATATGAGACAAAGATGAGGACAGGAAACAGTCAGAGGATATGAGACAAAGATGAGGACAGGAAACAGTCAGAGGATATGAGACAGAGATGAGGACAGGAAACAGTCAGAGGATATGAGACAAAGATGAGGACAGGAAACAGTCAGAGGATATGAGACAGAGATGAGGACAGGAAACAGTCAGAGGATGAGACAAAGATGAGGACAGGAAACAGTCAGAGGATATGAGACAGATGAGGACAGGAAACAGTCAAGAGGATATGAGACAGAGATGAGGACAGGAAACAGTCAGAGGATATGAGACAGAGATGAGGACAGGAAACAGTCAGAGGATATGAGACAAAGATGAGGACAGGAAACAGTCAAGAGGATATGAGACAGAGATGAGGACAGGAAACAGTCAGAGAATATGAGACAGAGATGAGGACAGGAAACAGTCAGAGGATATGAGACAGAGATGAGGACAGGAAACAGTCAGAGGATATGAGATAGAGATGAGGACAGGAAACAGTCAGAGGATATGAGACAGAGATGAGGACAGGAAACAGTCAGAGGATATGAGACAGAGATGAGGACAGGAAACAGTCAGATCAAAAGCCTTGAAGTAAAGAAGCCTGATAGAACAACATGATGCAGTGTATATTAGGACAGAGTGAACAAAAAGCGTATTTATGTTTCTACTTCCTCCCGGTATTGAGAGCTACAGTATGGATGCATCTCAAATGGCACCCTATTCCCCATATAGTGCACTTTTACCAGGGCCCGATGGCAATAGGGAATATGATGATCATGGTGGCGCCGACAGACATGGAAGCTCTGCTTGTAGCTTCTAACCAACTTTGTAGTATTTTGGGTTTTTTTTGTGTTATTTCTTACGCTATTAGCTCAGAACGTTTTTCATGTTATTACATACAGCTTGAAATAACTTTTGGATATCAGAGCGGCGGTAACGACCAAGAAATACGACCAAAAAAGAAGGACTCAAGTCCTTTTGTTCACCCAACCTAGAATATCTCACAATCAAATGTCGACCATATTACCTCCCAAGAGAATTCTCTTCGGTTATAGTCACAGCCATGTATATTCCCCCTCAATCCGATACCACAACGGAACTCCACTGGACTTTGTGCAAACTGGAAACCAGATATCCTGAGGTCACATTTATTGTAGTTGGGGTTTTTAACAAAGCAAATTTGAGGAAAACGTTACCGAAGTTCTATCAACACATTGCCTGTTACTCTCCCTTCTGGGATGGCTAAAAGGCCCTCCCTTCGGGCAAATCAGATCACGACTCAATTCTGCTCCTCCCTTCCTATAGGCAGAAACTCAAACAGGAAGTACCCGTGCTAAGGTCTATTCAACGCTGGTCTGACCAATCAGAATCCACACTTCAAGATTGTTTTGATCACGCAGATTGGAATATGTTCCGGGTTGCCTCCGAGAATAACATTGATGTATACACGGACACGGTGACGGAGTTCATCAGGAAGTGTATAGGGGATGTTGTTCCCACTGTGACTATTAAAACCGGGAATAGATGGCAGCATTCGCGCAAAACTGAAAGCGCGAACCACCGCATTTAACTAAGGCAAAGTGACTGGGAATATGGTCAAATACAAACAGTGTAATTATTCCCTCCGTAAGGCAATCAAACAGGCAAAACTCCAGTACAGAGACAAAGTAGAGTCGCAATTCAACAGCTCAGACACGAGACGTATGTGGCAGGGTCTACAGACAATCACGGATTACAAAGAGAAAACCAGCCACGTCGCGGACACTGACGTCTTACTCCCGGACAAGCTAAACATCCGCGAGGACTGTGGGCTCTCCTTCTCCGTGGCCGACGTGAGTAAGACATTTAAACTTGTTAACCCTCGCAAGGCTGCAGGTCCAGACGGGCATCCCTAGCCGCGTCCTCAGAGCATGCGCAGACCAGCTGGTTGGTGTGTTTATGGACATATTCAATCTCTCCCTAACCCAGTCTGCTGTCCCCACCTGCTTCAAGATGTCCACCATTGTTCCTATTCCAAAGAAAGCAAAGGTAACTGAACTAAATGACTGTCGCCCCGTAGCACTCACTTCTGTCATCATTAAGTGCTTTGAGATGCTCGTTAAGGATCATATCACCTCCACCTTATCTACCACCCTAGACCCACTACAATTTGCATACTGCCCCAATAGATCAACAGACGATGCAATCGCCATCACACTGCACACTGCCCTAACCCATCAGGACAAGAGGAATACCTATGTAAGAATGCTGTTCATTGACTATAGCTCTGCCTTCAAAACCATAGTAACCTCCACCGCCCTGTACCACAGGGTCCTGGACTTCCTGACGGGCCACCCACAGGTGGTGAAGGTAGGAAACAACACCTCCACTACACTGATCCTCAACACTGGGGCCCCACAAGGGTGCGTTCTCAGCCCTGTCCTGTACTCCCTGTTCACCCATGACTGCGTGGCCACGTACGCCTCCAACTCAATCATCAAGTTTGCAGACGACACAACAGTAGTAGGCTTGATTACCAACAACGACGAGACGGCCTACAGGGAGGAGGTGAGGGCTCTGGCAGAGTGGTGCCAGGAAAATAACCTCTCCCTCAATGTCAACAAAACAAAGGAGATGATCGTGGACTTCAGGAAAGAGCTGAGAGAGCACATCCCTATTCACATCGACGGGATCACAGTGGAGAAGGTGGAAAGCTTCCTTGGTGTACACATCACTGACAATCTGAAATGGACACAGACAGTGTGGTGAAGAAGGGGCAACAGCGCCTCTTCAACCTCAGGAGGCTCAAGAAATTTGGCTTGTCACCTAAAACCCTCACAAACTTCTACAGATATACAATTGAGAGCATCCTGTTGGGCTGTATCACCGCCTGGTACGGAAACAGTTGAGCCCGCAACCGCAGGGCTCTCCAGAGGGTGGTGCGGTCAGGGGTGGTGCGGTCAGCCCAACACATATCACTGGGGATATACTGCCTGCCCCCCAGGACACCTACACCACCCGATGTCACAGGAAGGCCAAAAAGATCATCAAGGACAACAACCACCCGATTCACAGCCTGTTCACCCCACTATCATCCAGAAGGTGAGGTCAGTACAGGTGCATCAAAGCTGGGACCGAGAGACTGAAAAACAGCTTCTATCTGAAGGCCGTCAGACTGTTAAATAGCCATCACTAGCCGGCTTCCACCTGGTTACTCAACCCTCCACCTTAGAGGCTGCTGCCCTATATACATAGACATGGAATCACTGGCCACTTTAATAATGGAACACTAGTCACTTTAATAATGTTTACATAGTGCTTTACTCATATGTATATACTGTATTCTATTCTACTGTATTTTAGTCAATGCCACTGACATTGCTCAATCTAATATTTATATATATTAATTCCATTATTTTACTTTTATATTGTTAGATATTACTGCACAGTTGGAGCTAGGAACACAAGCATTTAGCTATACCCGCAATAACATCTGCTAAATATGTGTATGTGACCAATAACATCTGCTAAATATGTGTATGGACCAATAACATCTACTAAATATGAGTATGTGACCAATAACATCTGCTAAATATGAGTATGTGACCAATAACATCTGCTAAATATGAGTATGTGACCAATAACATCTGCTAAATATGTGTATGTGACCAATAACATCTGCTAAATATGTGCATGTGACCAATAACATCTGCTAAATATGTGTATGTGACCAATAACATCTGCTAAATATGAGTATGTGACCAATAACATCTGCTAAATATGAGCATGTGACCAATAACATCTGCTAAATATGAGTATGTGACCAATAACATCTGCTAAATATGAGCATGTGACCAATAACATCTGCTAAATATGAGCATGTGACCAATAACATCTGCTAAATATGAGTATGTGACCAATAACATCTGCTACATATGAGTATGTGACCAATAACATCTGCTAAATATGAGCATGTGACCAATAACATCTGCTAAATATGAGCATGTGACCAATAACATTTGATTTGAAGTGTAATTTGGGACACAGCCTGTGTGGTCATTCAGGCGTTCCTTCACTAAGTGTCCTGGTGTGGCACTTCAAAACACCTCTTACCATGGACCACCAGCCATGTTGACTTCCTCTCTGGAGCATAACAATACAACAATCCAAACATCCCTATTAAAGAGCAGAGCAGCAGACAGACGTCTCCCAGAGAGGCGTCTACAGTATGCCCAAGTCCCAAATGGCACCCTACGTAGTGCACTAGGTAGGGAATAGGGTGACATTTGGCATGCAGGATATGTGCTACCCCTTGGCCAGGACAGGATGCTGTAATCTATGCAGGCAAGGCGGAGCGGAGAGAGTAGTCTTGGACGGTATCCAGAGGCCTTAATGGATTTATATCCAATTCACTGAACTGTTACTGAACACCTCTACAGGACAATGCTCCCCTGTCTCGTCCCCCCCCCTCCCACCACCCTCATTGGGCCAAGTTCCCAAAACTCTCCCATCCCAGCCCACTCCCCATCCCACGCAACCCCAGTGCAGAGCTCTTGTATGAGACTGTGCATATTCTAAAAATAAAAACTTAAAATGTCAAAACTCATCATCTCATTGTTCTACAGGACTATGAAACCCTTCAGATATAACATCTATGACCCCAGTGCAGAGATCTAATCAGTCCGTACCTTGGTGTTCCTCCATGTTATTGTCAAGCAGTCGGATCTCCTCGTTGATCAGGCTCATCTTCTCACGCATCTCAGTCAACCTGTTATAAAACGTCACAGAGTTATAAAACACTCATATCACTTTGGCTGGCTAGGATAAGACTTTAAAATGATCACAGAAATGACGTACTGTCTTTCCATGCTTGCTGTTTCCTGGTTGTCTTCTTTCACCTTGAGCGCAAAACAAGGCGACATTTTGAAGCATAGAATTGGAGGGCATTCATAACACACAGACTCAACTCACTTGACCTTAAACATACACCTCTTTACCAAATTTCTCCACTCCCTCATTCCCCCCAAAAATTGATGATTGTGACATCAGAGCAGTATTTAATAATAATTTGGTGGGTTGCCCCCCCCATGAGACACCCCCAGAGAGTGAGGTCACAGCCTGGGTTACCATTATACAGCACCCCTGGAGCAATTGGGGTTAAGTGCCTTGCTCGATGGCATAGCGGCAGCTTTTTCACCTTGTCGGCTCCGTGACTGGAACCAGCAGCGTTTCGGTTACTGGCCCAACACTCTAACCTCGAGGCTACCTGCCGCCCATATTTAAAGACAGAGACAAATGTATGAAACCATTTAAGGTTGTGGTGACTGTCTGCCCACCTGTTTAAACAGCCTGTCCCTCTCCTCACCTGTTTAAACAGCCTGTCCCTCTCCTCACCTGTTTAAACAGCCTGTCCCTCTCCTCACCTGTTTAAACAGCCTGTCCCTCTCCTCACCTGTTTAAACAGCCTGTCCCTCTCCTCACCTGTTTAAACAGCCTGTCCCTCTCCTCACCTGTTTAAACAGCCTGTCCCTCTCCTCACCTGTTTAAACAGCCTGTCCCTCTCCTCACCTGTTTAAACAGCCTGTCCCTCTCCTCACCTGTTTAAACAGCCTGTCTCTCTCCTCACCTGTTTAAACAGCCTGTCCCTCTCCTCACCTGTTTAAACAGCCTGTCCCTCTCCTCACCTGTTTAAACAGCATGTAACCTCTCCTCACCCTCTCGTCGCCTGTTTAAACAGCCTGTAACCTCTCCTCACCCTCTCCTCACCTGTTTAAACAGCCTGTCTCTCTCCTCACCTGTTTAAACAGCCTGTCCCTCTCCTCACCTGTTTAAACAGCCTGTCCCTCTCCTCACCTGTTTAAACAGCCTGTCTCTCTCCTCACCTGTTTAAACAGCCTGTCTCTCTCCTCACCTGTTTAAACAGCCTGTCTCTCTCCTCACCTGTTTAAACAGCCTGTCCCTCTCCTCACCTGTTTAAACAGCCTGTCTCTCTCCTCACCTGTTTAAACAGCCTGTCCCTCTCCTCACCTGTTTAAACAGCCTGTCCCTCTCCTCACCTGTTTAAACAGCCTGTCCCTCTCCTCACCTGTTTAAACAGCCTGTCCCTCTCCTCACCTGTTTAAACAGCCTGTCTCTCTCCTCACCTGTTTAAACAGCCTGTCTCTCTCCTCACCTGTTTAAACAGCCTGTCTCTCTCCTCACCTGTTTAAACAGCCTGTCCCTCTCCTCACCTGTTTAAACAGCCTGTCCCTCTCCTCACCTGTTTAAACAGCCTGTCCCTCTCCTCACCTGTTTAAACAGCCTGTCCCTCTCCTCACCTGTTTAAACAGCCTGTAACCTCTCCTCACCCTCTCGTCGCCTGTTTAAACAGCCTGTAACCTCTCCTCACCCTCTCCTCACCTGTTTAAACAGCCTGTCTCTCTCCTCACCTGTTTAAACAGCCTGTCTCTCTCCTCACCTGTTTAAACAGCCTGTCCCTCTCCTCACCTGTTTAAACAGCCTGTCCCTCTCCTCACCTGTTTAAACAGCCTGTCTCTCTCCTCACCTGTTTAAACAGCCTGTCTCTCTCCTCACCTGTTTAAACAGCCTGTCTCTCTCCTCACCTGTTTAAACAGCCTGTCCCTCTCCTCACCTGTTTAAACAGCCTGTCCCTCTCCTCACCTGTTTAAACAGCCTGTCCCTCTCCTCACCTGTTTAAACAGCCTGTCCCTCTCCTCACCTGTTTAAACAGCCTGTCCCTCTCCTCACCTGTTTAAACAGCCTGTCCCTCTCCTCACCTGTTTAAACAGCCTGTCTCTCTCCTCACCTGTTTAAACAGCCTGTCTCTCTCCTCACCTGTTTAAACAGCCTGTCTCTCTCCTCACCTGTTTAAACAGCCTGTCCCTCTCCTCACCTGTTTAAACAGCCTGTCCCTCTCCTCACCTGTTTAAACAGCCTGTCTCTCTCCTCACCTGTTTAAACAGCCTGTCTCTCTCCTCACCTGTTTAAACAGCCTGTCCCTCTCCTCACCTGTTTAAACAGCCTGTCTCTCTCCTCACCTGTTTAAACAGCCTGTCCCTCTCCTCACCTGTTTAAACAGCCTGTCCCTCTCCTCACCTGTTTAAACAGCCTGTCTCTCTCCTCACCTGTTTAAACAGCCTGTCTCTCTCCTCACCTGTTTAAACAGCCTGTCCCTCTCCTCACCTGTTTAAACAGCCTGTCTCTCTCCTCACCTGTTTAAACAGCCTGTCCCTCTCCTCACCTGTTTAAACAGCCTGTCTCTCTCCTCACCTGTTTAAACAGCCTGTCTCTCTCCTCGCCTGTTTAAACAGCCTGTCCCTCTCCTCGCCTGTTTAAACAGCCTGTCCCTCTCGTCGCCTGTTTAAACAGCCTGTCCCTCTCCTCACCTGTTTAAACAGCCTGTCCCTCTCCTCACCTGTTTAAACAGCCTGTCCCTCTCCTCACCTGTTTAAACAGCCTGTCCCTCTCGTCGCCTGTTTAAACAGCCTGTCCCTTTCCTCACCTGTTTAAACAGCCTGTCCCTCTCCTCACCTGTTTAAACAGCCTGTCCCTCTCCTCACCCTCTCCTCACCTGTTTAAACAGCCTGTCCCTCTCCTCACCTGTTTAAACAGCCTGTCTCTCTCCTCACCTGTTTAAACAGCCTGTCCCTCTCCTCACCTGTTTAAACAGCCTGTCCCTCTCCTCACCTGTTTAAACAGCCTGTCCCTCTCCTCACCTGTTTAAACAGCCTGTCCCTCTCCTCACCTGTTTAAACAGCCTGTCCCTCTCCTCACCTGTTTAAACAGCCTGTCTCTCTCCTCACCTGTTTAAACAGCCTGTCCCTCTCCTCACCTGTTTAAACAGCCTGTCCCTCTCCTCACCTGTTTAAACAGCCTGTCCCTCTCCTCACCTGTTTAAACAGCCTGTCTCTCTCCTCACCTGTTTAAACAGCCTGTCCCTCTCCTCACCTGTTTAAACAGCCTGTCCCTCTCCTCACCTGTTTAAACAGCCTGTCTCTCTCCTCACCTGTTTAAACAGCCTGTCTCTCTCCTCACCTGTTTAAACAGCCTGTCCCTCTCCTCACCTGTTTAAACAGCCTGTCCCTCTCCTCACCTGTTTAAACAGCCTGTCCCTCTCCTCACCTGTTTAAACAGCCTGTCTCTCTCCTCACCTGTTTAAACAGCCTGTCTCTCTCCTCACCTGTTTAAACAGCCTGTCTCTCTCCTCACCTGTTTAAACAGCCTGTCTCTCTCCTCACCTGTTTAAACAGCCTGTCCCTCTCCTCACCTGTTTAAACAGCCTGTCCCTCTCCTCACCTGTTTAAACAGCCTGTCCCTCTCCTCACCTGTTTAAACAGCCTGTCCCTCTCCTCACCTGTTTAAACAGCCTGTCCCTCTCCTCACCTGTTTAAACAGCCTGTCCCTCTCCTCACCCTCTCCTCACCTGTTTAAACAGCCTGTCCCTCTCCTCACCTGTTTAAACAGCCTGTCCCTCTCGTCGCCTGTTTAAACAGCCTGTCCCTCTCCTCACCTGTTTAAACAGCCTGTCCCTCTCCTCACCTGTTTAAACAGCCTGTCCCTCTCCTCACCCTCTCCTCACCTGTTTAAACAGCCTGTCCCTCTCCTCACCTGTTTAAACAGCCTGTCCCTCTCCTCACCTGTTTAAACAGCCTGTCCCTCTCCTCACCCTCTCCTCACCTGTTTAAACAGCCTGTCCCTCTCCTCACCTGTTTAAACAGCCTGTCTCTCTCCTCACCCTCTCCTCACCTGTTTAAACAGCCTGTCCCTCTCCTCACCTGTTTAAACAGCCTGTCCCTCTCCTCACCTGTTTAAACAGCCTGTACCTCTCCTCACCTGTTTAAACAGCCTGTCCCTCTCCTCACCTGTTTAAACAGCCTGTCCCTCTCCTCACCTGTTTAAACAGCCTGTCCCTCTCCTCACCTGTTTAAACAGCCTGTCCCTCTCATCACCTGTTTAAACAGCCTGTCCCTCTCCTCACCTGTTTAAACAGCCTGTCTCTCTCCTCACCTGTTTAAACAGCCTGTCCCTCTCCTCACCCTCTCCTCACCTGTTTAAACAGCCTGTCTCTCTCCTCACCTGTTTAAACAGCCTGTCCCTCTCCTCACCTGTTTAAACAGCCTGTCCCTCTCCTCACCTGTTTAAACAGCCTGTCTCTCTCCTCACCTGTTTAAACAGCCTGTCCCTCTCCTCACTTGTTTAAACAGCCTGTCCCTCTCCTCACCTGTTTAAACAGCCTGTCCCTCTCGTCGCCTGTTTAAACAGCCTGTCCCTCTCCTCACCTGTTTAAACAGCCTGTCCCTCTCCTCACCTGTTTAAACAGCCTGTCCCTCTCCTCACCTGTTTAAACAGCCTGTCCCTCTCCTCCTGGGGCGATCCCATGCTCTTGTCCTCTGCCACCATGGCGTCCCTCTTCAGCTCCAGCTCCTGAAGCTTCTCATGTAGTAACACAGCTTCCTGTTTCACCTGGGAGTGATACAGCTCCTACAGACGTCACACAGGACAGAGGGGACAGAAGGGACGGAGTCAGCTTCCTGTTTCACCTGGGAGTGATACAGCTCCTACAGACGTCACACAGGACAGAGGGGACAGAAGGGACGGAGTCAGTGTGGATGGACGGGCCTAACTACCTGTTTAGTAGACGGCTCTGACTCCCTCTATGGGACCAGTGACATCTACCCTGGTTTAATACAACCACGACGACAATAGACTAAAAGGTTTGTCTGACTAAAATAAACATTTTGGGGGTTTTCAGGAAATGTATGAACATGATTATTAGATACAGTACCCAATCTATAACCATTAAAACATGCTCTTCAAACCTTGATTTGATCATTGGTCATTATAATGGATATGATTCAGCCCATGAGTGAGCCAGCTTGTTGATTCAGCCCATGAGTGAGCCAGCTTGTTGATTCAGCCCGTGAGTGAGCCAGCTTGTTGATTCAGCCCGTGAGTGAGCCAGCTTGTTGATTCAGCCCATGAGTGAGCCAGCTTGTTGATTCAGCCCATGAGTGAGCCAGCTTGTTGATTCAGCCCATGAGTGAGCCAGCTTGTTGATTCAGCCCATGAGTGAGCCAGCTTGTTGATTCAGCCCATGAGTGAGCCAGCTTGTTGATTCAGCCCATGAGTGAGTCAGCTTGTTGATTCAGCCCATGAGTGAGCCAGCTTGTTGATTCAGCCCATGAGTGAGCCAGCTTGTTGATTCAGCCCATGAGTGAGCCAGCTTGTTGATTCAGCCCATGAGTGAGCCAGCTTGTTGATTCAGCCCATGAGTGAGCCAGCTTGTTGATTCAGCCCATGAGTGAGTCAGCTTGTTGATTCAGCCCATGAGTGAGCCAGCTTGTTGATTCAGCCCATGAGTGAGCCAGCTTGTTGATTCAGCCCATGAGTGAGCCAGCTTGTTGATTCAGCCCATGAGTGAGCCAGCTTGTTGATTCAGCCCATGAGTGAGCCAGCTTGTTGATTCAGCCCATGAGTGAGCCAGCTTGTTGATTCAGCCCATGAGTGAGCCAGCTTGTTGATTCAGCCCATGAGTGAGCCAGCTTGTTGATTCAGCCCATGAGTGAGCCAGCTTGTTGATTCAGCCCATGAGTGAGCCAGCTTGTTGATTCAGCCCATGAGTGAGCCAGCTTGTTGATTCAGCCCATGAGTGAGCCAGCTTGTTGATTCAGCCCATGAGTGAATGAGCTTGTTGATTCTGCCCATGAAGACACACACCAGTGACCTGTTTCAAATGAACGTCACCCTGCCAGTTTGGGTGTGCTTTGGTAATAAACACATACAGAGAGGAGTGTCTTGTGGCTGTGACATCAGAGTACACCATCTCTGTGTCCCAAATAGCACCATATCCCCTTTAAACACTGAGTGTACAAAACACCTGCTCTTTCCATGACATAGACTGACCAGGTGAATCCAGGTGAAAGCTATGATCCCTTATGGATGTCACTTGTTAAATCCACTTCAATCAGTGTAGATGAAGGGGAGGAGATGGGTTAAAGAAGGATTTTTAAGCCTTGAGACATGGATTGTGTATGTGTGCCATTCAGAGGGTGAACGGGCAAGCCAAAATATTTAAGTGCCTTTTAACAGACGCTCTTATCCAGAGCGACTTCCAGTCAGTACATTCATCTCCAGATAACTAGGTGTGACAACCACATATCACAGTCATAGTCAGTACATTCATCTCCAGATAGCTAGGTGAGACAACCACATATCACAGTCATAGTCAGTACATTCATCTCCAGATAGCCAGGTGAACCAGTCATAGTCAGTACATTCATCTCCAGATAGCTAGGTGGGACAACCACATATCACAGTCATAGTCAGTACATTCATCTTCAGATAGCTAGGTGAGACAACCATATATCACAGTCATAGTCAGTACATTCATCTTCAGATAGCTAGGTGGGACAACCACATATCACAGTCATAGTCAGTACATTCATCTACAGATAGCTAGGTGGGACAACCACATATCACAGTCATAGTCAGTACATTCATCTTCAGATAGCTAGGTGAGACAACCACATATCACAGTCATAGTCAGTACATTCATCTACAGATAGCTAGGTGAGACAACCACATATCACAGTCATAGTCAGTACATTCACCTTCAGATAGCTAGGTGAGACAACCACATATCACAGTCATAGTCAGTACATTCATCTTCAGATAACTAGGTGAGACAACCACATATCACAGTCATAGTCAGTACATTCATCTTCATATAGCTAGGTGAGACAACCACATATCACAGTCATAGTCAGTACATTCATCTTCAGATAGCTAGGTGAGACAACCACATATCACAGTCATAGTCAGTACATTCATCTACAGATAGCTAGGTGAGACAACCACATATCACAGTCATAGTCAGTACATTCATCTACAGATAGCTAGGTGAGACAACCACATATCACAGTCATAGTCAGTACATTCATCTCCAGATAACTAGGTGGGACAACCACATATCACAGTCATAGTCAGTACATTCATCTTCAGATAACTAGGTGAGACAACCACATATCACAGTCATAGTCAGTACATTGATCTACAGATAGCTAGGTGAGACAACCACATATCACAGTCATAGTCAGTACATTGATCTTCAGATAGCTAGGTGGGACAACCACATATCACAGTCATAGTCAGTACATTCATCTTCAGATAGCTAGGTGGGACAACCACATATCACAGTCATAGTCAGTACATTGATCTTCAGATAGCTAGGTGGGACAACCACATATCACAGTCATAGTCAGTACATTCATCTACAGATAGCTAGGTGAGACAACCACATATCACAGTCATAGTCAGTACATTCATCTTCAGATAGCTAGGTGGGACAACCACATATCACAGTCATAGTCAGTACATTCATCTACAGATAACTAGGTGGGACAACCACATATCACAGTCATAGTCAGTACATTCATCTTCAGATAGCTAGGTGAGACTGTTAAGTTCATGTTTTAAGTATCCCTATACTCCTGTTATTACGGGGCTATCACGGAGTCAAGAGTGCGCATGCGCTGGAAGTCTGTTCGTTGTTGGACCTAGCCTGGAGTGTAATGGCTACCTTGTAGTGTGTTCATATAGTAGAGTAAACTTTGTTAAACTGGAACCTTGTCGTTGTGTCATTTCGAGTTAACATTGGTAGCAGACGATGGCTTCTAACTACAACGTGCCACCTCGCTTCGACGAGAAGAGGTCGTACGAAAGTTGGAAAAATGAACTGGGAATCTGGACACGCGTTACTAATCTGGACGCGAAAAAGCAAGCACTTGCGGTGGTATTATCGCTCGAGGGAAGAGCGAGAGATACAGCACTGGAGATATCCGTTGAGGATTTGAACAAGGATGACGGTATGGGAACTTTGATCACAGCACTGGATTCTGTATTTCTTAAAGAAGAGAAAGACCGTGCCTACGAGGCATATTCAAACTTTGACAGTGTTACGAGAGATATTTCGGTTGCAATGGCGGACTACATCATTGATTTCGAACAGAGGTACAATAGAATGCGCAAGTACGACATGGTTCTCCCAGATGCAGTGTTAGGGTTCAAGTTGCTAGACACTGCTTGTCTAGATGGTAGGGAGAAACAGTTGGCGTTGACTGCTTGTACTGTGCTGACTTTTGCATCTATGAAGTCGGCACTAAAAAGAATATTTGGTGAAAAGACGTCTGTCGCGCCAATAACAGATGGAATGCAAGTGAGTGACGCAGCATATTACACCGAGCAGCACAGAAAAGGCGCCAAAAAGTCACGTTCTCAAGATAACCAGAAGAGGGCGCCATTTCCCGGCACAAATCCACTGGACACATATGGAAGGAGATCGAAATGTGCTATTTGTCAAAGCACTTACCATTGGGTTAAAGACTGTCCTCATAAAAATGAACAAGTTAAACTAACAGAGGAAAATGTAAACACAGAGATAGAGCAGTGTAACATTACACTGTTTTCAAATGAATCTGCTTCTGATACTGAGATTTTTATAGTTGAATCCTTAGGATCTGCTGTGATTGATACTGCATGTACACGGACAGTGTGTGGTGCAAAATGGCTTGATAGCTATGTCAGTGAACTAAATATGAAGGAAGTACAAAATATGATTGACACACCAAGCAACAGAGCTTTCAAATTTGGAGACGGGAGAATTGTCCATTCTACCAAGAGAGTTAAGATACCAGCAAAAATTGGTCAGACTAAGTGTCACATTGAAACAGAGGTGGTCCCTACAGATATCCCCTTACTATTAAGCAAAGCTTCCCTCAAGAAGGCAGAGGCTGTACTAGACATAAAAAATGACAAGGCAGTGATGTTTAAACAACCAGTGACTCTTGAACTTACTACCTCAGGCCACTATTGTGTAAACATTTTAGACAAAGACATCACACAGTGTCCATGCAAAAATGAGATTCTGACTGACACAGAGCACATGAAGATTCTGACAGTCACAGAGAACATGAGCACTAAAGAAAAACACAAAGTATTGTTAAAGCTTTACAAACAGTTTGGACATGATACAGTTAACAGACTTCAAAAGTTACTCAGCAGTTCAGGGAATAATGATGATGAGAAGTACGAGTCTGGAGACAAAGTGTACTACAAACGAGTTGACTGTCAAGAGTGGAAAGGACCGGGAGTAGTCATTGGTCAAGATGGTGTGGTGATATTTGTGAGGCACGGAGGCATGATTGTCAGGGTGCATCACTCAAGATTGCGGAAAGTAAATGATCAACAAGATAGCGGGGCTGTTGCTGAGAATCAGTCTCCTAATGAAAATGACAAAAAGGACACAGTAACAGACACAAACCTACCAGATGTCGCATCCAATGATATGGACACCGAAACTGACATAGGAAATGGAGCAGAGACCTTCAACCATGCCACAGGTAATACTGTTGAGCGTTCAAATGAGGAAAACATTCAACAGCCACATGTGTTAAGAGAACATGGTTGTTCCAATCTGAAAACTGGACAACCTGTTAAATACACGGACAGAGAAAGTGGTATTCCACATACAGCAACCGTCATTGGACGAGCAGGAAAAGTAAAACACAAGAACTGGTACAACTTGCAGTACTCTGAACCAGCTACACTTTCTGGTACAACAGGGTCAGCTGACCTGCCACTTGTAGATAATATCAGAATTGAACCAATGGAAAATCGAGAAAAACAGAATGACATTCAAAATGATGATGTACTTGAAACAAAGGACGTGTCATTTGACTCAGCTAAGCTAGATGAGCTCAGTAATTGGAGGAAAAATGGAGTGTTTGAGGAAGTCAAAGACATTGGCCAAAAGTGCGTCTCAACAAGGTGGGTGTGTACCCTTAAAGAATCCTTAACTGGAATAGTGCCCAAAGCACGTCTAGTGGCTAGAGTTTTTGAGGAGCTGGCTGCTAAAGAACTCCCAAAAGACTCACCGACATGGGCCTCAGAGTCACTCAGATTGCTGATGTCAGTGATCTGCCAGAAAAAATGGAAACTTAATTCCATAGACATCAAATCTGGATTTTTGCAGGGAACAGAGCTGTCAAGGGACATTCACATCCGACCTCCGCCCGAAGCTAAAAGTGAAGGAACACTGTGGAAACTAAAAAAGTGTGTGTATGGACTGGCAGATGGATCACTCTACTGGTACAACAAAGTCAAGGCAACAATGCTGAATACAGGTGGAAAAATGTCACAAGTGGATCCTGCAGTCTTCTATTGGCTTGATCAAGACTGCAATGTGACTGGAGTACTTGCCTGTCATGTTGATGACTTTATCTGGGGTGGCTCACAGACCTTTGCTTCAACTGTGATTCCACACCTCAAAGCTGTTTTCTAGGTTGGCCGTGAGGAGCATGATCATTTTTGTTATGTTGGCATAGAGTTTATTACAGTTGATGGAAAAATACTGATGCAACAGGAGAGCTATATCAAGAATCTTCAACCTATCCACATGGATTCTTCAAGAGCCGTACAAAGGAATTCCCCTCTGTGGAATTGAAGCTGGTCAATTGAGGTCAAAGATGGGACAAATTTTATGGGCTGCGAGACAGAGTAGACCTGGTTTGATGGTTGCAACTTGGCATCTAACACAAAACACGCCACTGTACAAACCATTCATGAGGCAAACAAAGTTGTTCGTAAACTGGAATCACAACAAGTGACGTTAAAGTTTCAGCATGTTGGAAAAGATGACTCTTTGAAACTAGTTGTCTTCAGTGATGCTTCGCTAGGTTATCACTGGTGGGACAAAACGGCACTTCCTACCTGTAGTTTGTGTCACTGACAACTACTCATTAGTTGATGCTGTGAAGTCAACCAAGTCTGTCACAGAGAAAAGACTTTGAGATTAGCAGCATCAAGGAACTTATTCAAGCACAGAGAATCCAGCGGATTCTGTGGTCGACCACAAAGGAACAGCTTGCTGACTGTCTGACTAAAAAGGGAGCATCCGGTCTTGTGCTCCTACAGGCTCTCGCTCCTACAGGCTCTCAGTAATGGAAAGTGGCAGCCTGTAACACAACCCATTTGTAATGGGAATCTTGAATAATACTTGGACCTTTAATTATGTTGTTGATGTTTTATTTGTCTTTAAAGAAAAGGGGGAGATTGTTAAGTTCATGTTTTAAGTATCCCTATACTCCTGTTATTACGGGGCTATCACGGAGTCAAGAGTGCGCATGCGCTGGAAGTCTGTTCGTTGTTGGACCTAGCCTGGAGTGTAATGGCTACCTTGTAGTGTGTTCATATAGTAGAGTAAACTTTGTTAAACTGGAACCTTGTCGTTGTGTCATTTCGAGTTAACACTTAGTCCCTTCCTGTACTACTTGTTCACCCATGACTACGTGACCATGAAGACAACAGTGATAGGCCGAATCACCGGCGACAATGAGACAGCCTACAGGGAGGATGTCAGTGACCTGGCAGAGGGGTGCCGGGACAACAACCTCTCCCTCAACATCAATAAGACAAAGGAGCTGATCGTGGACTACGGGGCTGCAGTGGAGCGGGTCGAGAGCTTCAAGTTCCTCGGTGTCCATGTCACTAAGGACTTAAAATGGTCCACTCGCACAGTAGTGAGGAAGGTGCGACAGCTCCTCTTCACCCTCAGGAAGTTGAAAAGGTTTGGCATGGGCTCTCAAATCCTCAAAAAGTTATACAACTGCACCACTGAGAGCATCTTGACTGGCTGCATCACTGCAGTGGTGGTGCAAACAGCCCTGTACATCACTGGGGCCGAGGAGCTCCCTGAAATCCAGGACCTCTATATCGGGCAGTGTGAAATGAAGGCCCGGAAAATCATTAAAGACTCCAGCCACCCAAGCCATAGACTGTTCTCTCAGCTTCCGCACGGTAAGCAATACCGGTGCATCAAGTCTGAGACCAACAGGCTCCTGAACAGCTTCTATCCCCGAGCCAAAAGACTGCTAAATAGCTAACAGAATGGCTACATGATCTGAGTTGACCCTTGCGTTTTATTTTTGCACTGTCTATATGCACACTCACAGGACTCTACACGCACACACTTACACTCCAACACATACATAACATGCACACATATTCATACTGACTCACATACACACACAAACACTAATGTTAGCAGTTGATGTTACTCTTCAATAACAGATCCCAAAGCAAATCAGGGGGAGAAAAATAGGTTTATTCAAAGAGGAGATGTTAAGTGATTCTCTCCTGTGATTCTCTCCTCAGAACAAAGGGACAGGATGTAGTTTTAT
Organism: Salvelinus namaycush; assembly: GCF_016432855.1. Taxonomy (NCBI): domain Eukaryota; kingdom Metazoa; phylum Chordata; class Actinopteri; order Salmoniformes; family Salmonidae; genus Salvelinus; species Salvelinus namaycush. The sequence goes on from NW_024058230.1 coordinate 451,587, forward strand.
AACCCAGCCCTAGCCTGTGGTTGACCAATTAGAATTCCTTGCAATCAAACTGTTGTGTATTTATATTCAAAATATTCTTAGACTAAACAGTCATAATTTACACTGCTGCTACTTTGTTTATCATACAGTATATCCTGACACCACTTTTTCCACTGTTTCTATCTACAAGCCAGACTGCTGAACACTTGAACTGGACTGACAACCTGCTCTGATTCTCTGCAACGAAGCACACACACACACACACACAGCTACCAGACTCATATTATACTGCTCACTTTTTACACACACACTTTTTATTATTTCTTATTTTTGTTGCATTGTCGAGAAGGATCCTTTCGAATAAGCATTTCGTTGGAAGATGTATTCCATGTGTATCCCGTACATACCACTAATAAAACATAAAACCAAACAATTATGATTGTATTGGGTACTATAATAGCAATTCAAAAACACATAGACATATACAGCATATTAAATAGATTAGAACACAACCTGGTATGCAGGCAAAGGATAACACAATGAATATACAATACAGCAAAACCAACAATAAATCATCTGTATGATACATGGACGCATGGACACAAATGTAAACAACTGTGGACGGAGGTGGTCTTCCAATATTCATCTGATTCGCGAGCAGAATACACCACAGATTCTCAGACTCATTGGGTGCCTTAGCTTTTTCCGCACTGAACTGCTATGGTCAGTTATATTACATTGGATGTGTTTGTGTGTGTGATATGGCTTACTGTATGCATTTTCCCATTATTTCACCACAAACTGACTCATTAGAGATCCCCCCTGAAGTTTGTCTGCATATGTGTGTGTGTGTGTGTGTCTGTGACGTCTGGCCTGCCTGCTGTCTCTCTCCTTGCCCACTCGTTGGTTCTCTAGTTATGCCCAGACGCGTACAGTAACAGCACTCACGCGTCGTTAAGGCCTCGGCACACAGCTGACGGGCATTGCTATGCATTATTTAAGGTGCACTTTTCCCTGTCTGGAACTGGCTTCGGAGCCTCTTCATTAAAATGGAAGCACTACTTACCCCGGGTGAGCAGAAAGGATGTGACAAACCCCCAAGGCTAATTAATAAAACTGGCTGTTTCCTCACCTCCAGCAAGGCAAACAGTAAAGAACCAATGAGGTGGCAGAGTTAGAATGGAATGAACACAGGAGATTCCTTTTCTCCTCCTCTGTAATATGTGACCCTAATCTAAGCGCTTCCAGGGATATGGTGAAGAGGAAAAGGCAAAGGGGAGAGTGGGTTTAGTTGAGCAATTTTTTACATTCAGCATCACTGTCTAGGGAAATATTATACTTTTTCTAACAAAGATATCTACATATATTTCAGGATGTTGTTTATACCTGGAAATAATCAGAATACATGTAAACGTTACAATTTTGAAAACATGGCTTGCACAAAAAAACGTAATTTGCTTACCACTTTTTCCATGTGGTTTATTCCTTCTCAGACTCCATGAAATGATGAGCTCTAAATATTTGGTCAAATTATTAATTTAGTGTACGGTTTCCTGAAAACAAGGGTGGCTCAACTTACCCACTTTCCCTACTGTTGCTAGCTATCTCCCTTTCTAACCGAGGTGCATGAAATAAAGGAGCTACCTGGAAATGGGAAAAATATTCAGAAATTCTCAAAGGACAATGGAAGTTGACTACAGATGCCATATCTTCATTTGATTATCTTGTTGCAATAATCTTCCTGCAAGCTTGTAGTGTGTTCAAGGTTTCAATTTTCACTTGAAAAAAACAAAACGGTTTGCCCTAACGCAAAATGTTTCAACCCATAAAAAAAATGTCCATTAATAATTATTCCACATAATAATTTGCATTTCCTGTTACTGCAGGATTATTTTCCTGCTGTGAGAAACTGGGTCAAGTTAAGATTTGGAAAAAGGATCTGTCACATTCCCGTAACATGCTTACCTCAGATGGAAAAATCTTAGATGTGATCCTGTGTGGCTTAATATGTAGCAATGCATGGCACAAGCAATTCCCGAGGTCATGGATTAAATTCCAGCAGGGATCACATTCTAAATACATGTACACTTCCTGTAACGTGTCACTTTGGATAAAGGTGCAAGTCAAGAGGTAAACAGTCGCTTGTGAAAATATTCACCTCCCTTGGCATTTTTACGATTTGTTGACCTACAACCTGGAATTAAAATAGATTTTTGGGGGGTTTGTATCATTTGATTTACACAACATACCTACCACTTTGAAGATGCAAAATATTTTTATTGTGAAACAAACAAGAAATAAGACAAAAAAAGAGAACTTGACCATGCATACCTATTCATCCCCCCAAAGTCAATACTTTGTAGAGACACCTTTTGCAGCAATTACAGCTGCAAGTCTCTTGGGGTATGTCCCTATAAGCTTGGCACATCTAGCCACCAGGATCTTTTCCCATTCTTCAAGGCAAAACTGCCCCAGCTGCTTCAAGTTGTATGGATTCCGCTGGTGTACAGCAATGTTTAAGTCATACCACAGATTATCAATTGGATTGAGGTCTGGGCTTTGACTAGGCCATTCCAAGACATTTAAATGTTTCCCCTTAATTTTTTATTTACCTTTATTTAACCAGGTAGCCTAGTTGAGAACAAGTTCTCATTTACAACTGCGACCTGGCCAAGATAAAGCAAAGCAGTGCGACACAAACAACAACACAGAGTTACACATGGAATAAACAAACATACAGTCAATAACACAATAGGGCTATTACAGATGGGCTATGTACAGGTGCAGTGATCTGTGAGCTGCTCTGACAGCTGGTGCTTATAGTTAGTGAGGGAGATATGGGTCTCCAGCTTCAGTGATTTTTGCAATTCGTTCCAGTCATTGGCAGCAGAGAACTGGAAGGAAAGGCGGCCAAACGAGGAATTGGCTTTGGGGGTGACCAGTGAAATATACCTGTTGGAGTGTGTGCTACGGGTGGGTGCTACTATGGTGACCAGTGATCTGACATAAGGCAGGGGCTTTACCTAGCAAAGACTTAACTGACCTGGAGCCAGTGGTTTGGCGACGAATATGAAGCGAGGACCAGCCAACGAGAGCATACAGGTCACAGTGGTGGGTAGTATATGGGGCTTTGGTGACAAAACGGATGGCACTGTGATAGCAAATTGGATACAGTCTGAGTAGAGTGTTGGAGGCTATTTTGTAAATAACATCGCCAAAGTCGAGGATAGACAGTTTTACGAGGGTATGTTTGGCAGCATGAGTGAAGGATGCTTTGTTTGCGAAATAGGAAGCCGATTCTAGATTTAATTTTGGATTGGAGATGCTTAATGTGAGTCTGGAAGGAGAGTTTACAGTCTAACCAGACACCTAGGTATTTGTAGTTGTCCACATATCCTAAGTCAGAACCATCCAGAGAGTGGACGGGCGGGCAGGTGCGGCAGCGATCGGTTGACGAGCATGCATTTAGTTTTACTTGCATTTAAGAGCAGTTGGAGGCCACGGGCGGAGAGTTGTATGGCATTGAAGCTCGTCTGGAGGTTAGTTAATTAACACAGTGTCCAAAGAAGGGCCAGAAGTATACAGAATGGTGTCGTCTGCGTAGAGGTGGATCAGAGAATCACCAGCAGCAAGAGCGACATCATTGATGTATACAGAGAAGAGAGTCGGCCCGAGAATTGAACCCTGTGGCACCCCCATAGAGTCTACCAGAGGTCCGGACAACAGGCCGGACCTCTGGTAGACCTAAGAATGTGGTGATTGACAGAGTGAAAAGCCTTGGCCAGGTCGATGAATACAGCTGCACAGTATTGTCTCTTATCGATGGCGGTTATGATATCGTTTAGGACCTTGAGCGTGGCTGAGGTGCACCCATGACCAGCTCGGAAACCAGATTGCATAGCGGAGAAGGTACGGTGGGATTCAAAATGGTTGGTGATCTGTTTGTTAACTTGGCTTTCGAAGACCTTAGAAAGGCAGTGTATGATAGATTGTTCTGTAGCAGTTTGGGTCTAGAGTGTCTCCCCCTTTTGAAGAGGGGGATGACCGCGGCAGCTTTCCAATCTTTGGGGATCTCAGACGATAAAGAGGTTGAATAGGTTAGTAATAGGGGTTGCAAAAATTTTGGCTGATAATTTTAGAAAGAGAGGGTCCAGATTGTCTAGCCCTGCTGATTTATAGGGGTCCAGATTTTGCAGCTCTTTCAGAACATCAGCTATCTGGATTTGGGTGAAGGAGAAATGGGGAGGCTTGGGCAAGTTGCTGTGGGGGGTGCAGAGCTGTTGACCACAATAGGGGTGGCCAGGTGGAAAGCATGGCCAGCTGTAGAAAAATGCTTATTGAAATTCTCAATTATTGTGGATTTATCGGTGGTGACAGTGTTTCCTTTCCTCAGTGCAGTAGGCAGCTGGGAGGAGGTGCTCTTATTCTCCATGGACTTTACAGTGTCCCAGAACTTTTTGGAGTTTGTGCTGCAGGATGCACATTTCTGTTTGAAAAAGCTAGCCTTTGATTTCCTAGCTGCCTGTGTATTGGTTCCTAACTTACCTGAAAGTTGCATATCGCGGGGGCTATTTGATGCTAATGCCGTACGCAACAGGATATTTTTGTGCTGGTCAAGGGCAGTCAGGTCTGGAGTGAACCACGGGCTATATCAGTTCTTGGTTCTATATTTTTTGAATGAGGCATGCATATTTAAGATTGTGAGGAAAGCACTTTTAAAGAATAACCAGGCATCTTCTACTGACGGAATGAGGTCAATCTCCTTCCAGGATACCCGGGCGAGGTCAATTAGAAAGGCCTGCTCGCTGAAGTGTTTTAGGGAGCGTTTGACAGTGATGAGGGGTGGTCATTTAACCACAGACCCATTACGGATGCAAGCAATGAGGCAGTGATTGATGAGATCCTGGTTGAAGACAGCAGAGGTGTATTTGGAGGGCAGGTTGGTTAGGATGATATCTATGAGGGTGCCTGTGTTTACAGATTTGGGGTTGTACCTGGTAGGTTCATTGATAGTTTGTGAGATTGAGGGCATCAAGCTAAGATTGTAGGATGGCCGGGGTGTTAAGCATGTCCCAGGTTAGGTCACCTAACAGCACGTGGTCTGAAGATAGATGGTGTCCAGGTCACAGCTGGTGGCAGAAGGTGGTCTATAGCAAGTGGCAACGGTGAGAGACTTGTTTCTGGAAAGGTGGATTTTTAGAAGTAGAAGCTCGAATTGTTTGGGCACAGACCTGGATAGTAAGACAAAACTCTGCAGGCTATCTCTGCAGTAGATTGCAACTCTGCCCCCTTTGGCAGTTCTATCTTCTCGGAAAATTTTATATTTAGGGATGGAAATTTCAGGGGTTTTGGCAGAGTGTTCTAAAGCAGTGAATAAAACAAACTTAGGCAGGAGGCTACTAATGTTAACTTCTCTGCGCTACGGATCCCTTTAGCGGGATCATTTTCCTAAACAACCGCTGAATTGCAGGGCGCAAAATATTACTAACAACAATATACAATATAATCATGCAATCACAAGTGAAATATAACAAAACACAGTTTAGCTTGTTGTTAATCCACCTATCGTGTCAGATTTTGAAAATATGCTTTGCAGCGAAAGCAATCCAAGCTTTTGTAAGTGTACCAATCAATGCTACAACAGCTAGCCCCAAATTAGCATGTTCACGAAAGTCAGAAAAGCAATAAAATGAATTGCCTACCTTTGATAATCTTCAGATGTTTGCACTCACGAGACTCCCAGTTACACAATAAATGTTATTTTTGTTCGATAAATATTACTTTTATAACAAAAAAAACACCATTTGGGTTGCGCGTTATGTTCAGAAAACCAAAGCCTCGTTCCGTTCGACGAAAATTCCCAAAAGTATCCGTAATGTTCGTAGAAACATGTCAAATGTTTTTTATAATCAATCCTCAGGTTTTTTTAACAAACATAATCGATAATATTTCAACCGGACCGTAACCTATTCAATAAAAGAGAGAAAGAAAATGGAGAGCTACCCGTCTCGTGCGCAGGAACTAATCAAAGGACACCTGACTAGTTTTGAAAAATCTCGCGAATTTTTCAAAATAAAAGCCTGAGACTATGTCTAAAGCCTGGTCACAGCCTGAGGAAGCCATTGGAATAGGAATCTGGTTGATACCCCTTTAAATGGAAGAAAGACGGGCAAGGAAACACAGATAATTATTTATTTATTTTTAGATTAGATTAGATTTCCTCAGGTTTCCGCCTGCAGAATCAGTTTTGTTATACTCACAGACAATATTTTGACAGTTTTGGAAACTATGGAGTGTTTTCTATCCTAATCTGTAAATTATATGCATATTCTACGATCTGGACCTGAGAAATAGTCTGTTTACCTTGGGAACGTTATTTAAAAAAAAAATCTGACCCCTAGCGTCAAGAGGTTAACTTCTTAAGACTCGGGGGCGGTATTTTCGTTTTTGGCAAAAAACGTACCCATTTGAAACTGCCTATTTCTCAGCCCCCGAAACTAGAATATGCATATAATTGTCAGATTAGGTTAGAAAACACTCTAAAGTTTCCAAAACTGTCTTAATATTGTCTGTGAGTTAAACAGAACTGATATTGCAGGCGAAAACCGGAGGAAAATCCAATCAGGAAGTGTCCCTGTTTTTGAAACCTCTCTGTTCCTATGCATCCCTATTGCCCATTTAAAGGGATATCAACCAGACTTCTTTTCTATGGCTTCCCTAAGGTGTCAACAGCCTTTAGACATAGTTTCAGGCTTTTATTTTGAAGAATGAGCGTGAACGACCACATTGCGTAAGTGGATAGGTGGGGGCTCTCAGAGTGAGTTGTGCGCAAAAGGGAAAGGCAGCCATTGTTACTCCTGGTCCTAGTGAAAAGCCAACTGTCCCGGTTGATATATTATCGAATAGATATTTGAAAAACACCTGAGGATGGATTATAAAAAACGTTTGACATGTTTCTGTGGACATTATGGATATAATTTGGAATTTTTGTCGGCGTTGTCCTGACCGCTCTTTCCGGTGGATTCCTGGGCATAATGCATCAAACTAACGGAGGTATTTGGATATTAAAAAATATCTTTATTGAACAAAAGGAACATTTGTTGTCTAACTGGGAGTCTCGTGAGTGAAAACATCCGAAGATCATCAAAGGTAAACGATTAATTTGATTGCTTTTCTGATTTTCGTGACCAAGTTACCTGATGCTAGGTGTACTTATTGTTTTGTCGAGCGATCGATAAACTTACACAAACGCTTGTATTGCTTTCGCTGTAAAGCATAATTTCAAAATCTGAGACGACAGATGGATTAACAAAAGGCTAAGCTGTGTTTTGCAATATTGCACTTGTGATTTCATGAATATGAATATTTTCTAGTAATATTATTTACCTGTGGCGCTATGCTACGCTATGCTAGTCAGCGTTTCTGATGACAATTATCCTGGATCCAGGATGGGTGGTTCAGAAAGGTTAACGCAGTCCGGAACATATCCCAATCCACGTGATCGAAGCAATCTTGAAGCGTGGAATCAGATTGGTCGGACCAGCGTTGAACAGACTTTAGTCTCTGTCTATAGGCAGGGAGCAACAAAATGGAGTCGTGGTCAGCTTTTCCGAAAGGAGGGCGAGGGAGGGCCTTATATGCATCGCGGAAGTTAGAATAACAATGATCTAGGGTTTTACCAGCCCTGGTAGCACAATCGATATGCTGATAGAATTTAGGGAGTCTTGTTTTCAGATTAGCTTTGTTAAAATCCCCAGCTACAATGAATGCAGCCTCAGGATATGTGGTTTCAAGTTCACATAGAGTCAAATAAAGTTTGTTCAGGGCCATCGATGTGTCTGCTTGTGGGGTAATATATGCGGCTGTGATTATAATCGAAGAGAATTCTCTTGGTAGATAACGCGGTCAACATTTGATTGTGAGGAATTCTAAGTCAGGTGAACAGAAGGACTTGAGTTCCTGTATGTTGTTATGATCACACCACGTCTCGTTAATCATAAGGCATACCCCCCCGCCCCTTTTCTTACCAGAAAGATGCCTGTTTATGTCGGCGCGATGCGTGAAGAAACCAGGTGGCCGTACCGACTCTGATAGCGTGTCTCGAGTGAGCCATGTTTCCGTGAAGCAAAGAATGTTACAGTCTCTTATGTCTCTCTGGAATGCTACCCTTGCTCGGATTTCATCAACCTTGTTGTCAAGAGACTGGACATTGGCGAGTAGTATGCTTGGGAGTGGTGCGCGATGTGCCCGTCTCCGGAGCCTGACCAGGAGACCGCTTCGTCTGCCCCTTTTACGGCGTCGTTGTTTTGGTTTGCCGGCTGGGATCCGGTCCATTGTCCTGGGTGGTGGGCAAAACAGAGGATCCGCTTTGGGAAAGTCGTATTCCTGGTCGAAATGATGGTGAGTTGACATTGCTCTTATATCCAGTAGTTCCTCCTGACTGTATGTAATAAAACCTAAGATTACCTGGGGAACCAATGTAAGAAATAACACGTAAAAAACAAAATAGTTTCCTAGGAACGCAAAGCGAGGCGGCCATCTCTGTCGGAGCCGGAAGTAGGATCATCTGGTGGCAGCATCATGCTGTGGGATGTTTTTCATCGGCAGGGACTGGGAAACTGGTCAGAATTGAAGGAATGATGGATGGCACTAAATACAGGGAAGTTCTTGAGGGAAACCTGTTTCAGTCTTCCAGAGATTTGAGACTGGGACGGCGGTTCACCTTCCAGCACGACAATGACCCTATGCATACTGCTAAAGCAACACTTGAGTGGTTTAAGTATTATCCAAGATAGCGTAGCAGTCAGGCGTCTTTTGTCTTCGTCTTGTTGTGTCCAGTGTATATATCTTTATATATCTTTTCTCTTCGCATATATTTTTTTTATATTTTTCTTAACCCCAACTTCAACATACTCTCCTGCAACCCGCCTCACCCAATGTGGTATGGATCTGCTATTTTCTTTACTTTAGAACCGAAAACTCCAACAGAGGCTAGCCAGCTAACTAACTACTAGCTAGTAGTCAGCTAGCCACTGCTGGCGTTCATCAGCTAACCTTTAGCCAGGACAACTCCTGCCAGTCTGTACAGCGTGTTTCAACCCAGAGCTTATCGGACTCCTTTTTCTCCATATCTCTGGATTCCTACCGCAAGCTCTGAACCCCTTCACCTGGATCATTGCAACTAGCTAGCTGCTATCCGATTGGCTTCTCCTGGCTAACATCTCTGTCCCAAAGCAAGCACCAATTAGCCTGGAGCTAGCCTATGCTAGGCCCATCTCTCGGCTAGCTGAAGAGGTCCATCAGCCACACCTTGGGCAACAATACCTATTTTGCCAATTGGCCTGGACCCCTTTTATTGCCAATACGGAGCCCCGCCGATCCATCACGACTGGAATACCGACGAAATCTGCCCGAGGGGGGTTTTCAACAGGCTCCTTTGTCGCGACGTTCCCTGAATGCCCATCTGTTAGCCGCGGCTCGCTAGCTGTCTAGAGCATACTGGACTGTTAGGTGAAGTGTTCCATCAGTCAATTTCTTGGGCTACAATACCTATTTTGCCAAATGGCCTTGACCCTTTAACTACACGGACGCCTGCTGATCCATCACGACTTGTCTGCCGACGTAACCGCACGAGGGGGCTACAACAACAGACTTCTTCCGTCGCGACCTCCCTCTAAGGCCCTTCTGCTAGCCTGGTAGCCCTGGCCCGCTAGCTTTCTGAATCGCCGTGTCTCCAGCCCGTCCAGCTACTCATTGGACCCTATGATCACTCGGCTACACATGCCTCTCCCTAATGTCAATATGCCTTGTCCATTGCTGCTTTGGTTACCCTCTTGTCCCACCTCCCAAACATGCAGTGACCTCACCTGGTTTAATTGATGTCTCTAGAGACAATACCTCTCTCATCGTCACTCAATGCCTAGTTTTACCTCAACTGTATTCACATCCTACCATACCCTTGTCTGTACATTAGGCATTGAATCTATTCTACCGCACCCAGAAACCTGCTCCTTTTACTCTCTGTTCCGAACGTACGAGACGACCAGTTCTTATAGCCCTTAGCCGTACCCTTATTCTACTCCTCCTCTGCTCCTCTGGTGATGTAGAGGTTAATCCAGGCCCTGCAGTGCCCAGCTCCACTCCCATTCCCCAGGCCCTCTCATTTGTTGACTTCTGTAACCATAAAAGCCTTGGTTTCATGCATGTTAATAATTAAACAACAACATTGACGAATACGCTGATTCGGGGAGCGAGTTTATTAGCAAGTGCATCGGCGATGTTGTACCCACAGCAACTATTAAAACATTCCCAAACCAGAAACCGTGGATTGACGGCAGCATTCACATGAAACTGAAAGCGTGAACCACTGCTTTTAACCGGGGCAAGGTGACCGGAAACATGACCGAATACAAACAGTGTAGCTATTCCCTCCGCAATGCAATCAAACAAGCAAAGCAACAGTATAGAGATAAAGTAGAGTCGCATTCAACGGCTCAGACACAAGGGGTATGTGGCCTTGTCTACAGTCAATCACGGATTACAAAAAGAAAACCATCCCCATCGTGGACCAGGATGTCTTGCTCCCAGACAGACTAAACAACTTCTTTGCTCGCTTTGAGGACAATACAGTGCCACTGACACGGCCCGCTACCAAAACCTGCGGACTCTCCTTCACTGCAGCCGACGTGAGTAAAACGTTTAAACGTGTTAACCCTCACAAGGCTGTAGGCACAGATGGCATCCCCAGCCGCGTCCTCAGAGCATGCGCAGACCAGCTGGCTGGTGTGTTTACGGAGATATTCAATCAATCCTTATCCCAGTCTGCTGTTCCCACATGCTTCAAGAGGGCCACCATTGTTCCTGTTCCCAAGAAAGCGAAGGTAACTGAGCTAAACGAATTCCGCCCCGTAGCACTCACTTCCGTCATCATGAAGTGCTTTGAGAGACTAATCAAGGACCATATCACCTCCACCCTACCTGACACCCTAGACCCACTCCAATTTGCTTACCGCCCCAATAGGTCCACAGACGACGCAATCGCAACCACACTGCCCTAACCCATCTGGACAAGAGGAATACCTATGTGAGAATGCTGTTCATCGACTACAGCTCAGCATTTAACACCACAGTACCCTCCAAACTCGTCATCAAGCTCGAGACCCCGCCCTGTGTAACTTGGTACTGCACTTCCTGACAGGCCGCCCCCAGGTGGTGAGGGTAGGTAACAACATCTCCACCCTGCTGATCCTCAACACTGGGGCCCCACAAGGGTGCGTTCTGAGCCCTCTCGTACTCCCTGTTCACCTACGACTGCGTGGCCATGCACGGCTCCAACAATCATCATCAAGTTTGCAGACGACACTACAGTGGTAGGCTTGATTACCAACAACGACAAGACGGCCTACAGGGAGGAGGTGAGGGCCCTCGGAGTGTGTAGTCAGGAAAATAACCTCACACTCAACGTCAACAAAACAAAGGAGATGATCGTAGACTTCAGGAAACAGCAGAGGGAGCACCCCCCTATCCACATCGACGGGACAGCAGTAGAGAGGGTAGTAAGTTTTAAGTTCCTCGGTGTACACATCAAGGACGAACTGAATTGGTCCACCCACACAGACAGTGTGGTGAAGAAGGCACAGCAGCGCCTCTTCAACCTCAAGAGGCTGAAGAAATTCGGCTTGTCACCAAAAGCACTCATAAACTTTACAAATGCACAATCGAGAGCACCCTGTCAGGCTGTATCAACGCCTGGTACGGCAACTGCTCCGCCCACAACCGTAAGGCTCTCCAGAGGGTAGTGAGGTCTGCACAACGCATCACCGGGGGCAAACTACCTGCCCTCCAGGACACCTACACCACCTGATGTCACAGGAAGGCCATAAAGATCATCAAGGACAACAACCACCCGAGCCACTGCCTGTTCACCCCGCTATCATTCAGAAGGCGAGGTCAGTACAGGTGCATCAAAGCAGGGACCGAGAGACTGAAAACCAGCTTCTATCTCAAGGCCATCAGACTGTTAAACAGCCACCACTAACATTGAGTGGCTGCTGCCAACATACTGACTCAACTCCAGCCACTTTAATAATGGAAAAATGTATGTAAAAAATGTATCACTAGCCACTTTAAATAATTCCACTTAATATAATGTTTACATACCCTACATTTCTCATCTCATATGTATATACTGTACTCTATACCATCTACTGCATCTTGCCATCTTTATGTAATACATGTATCACTAGCCACTTTAAACAATGCCACTTTTACATGTTTACATACCCTACATTACTCATCTCATATGTATATACTGTACTCGATACCATCTACTGCATCTTGCCTATGCCGTTCTGTACCATCACTCATTCATATATCTTTATGTACATATTCTTCATCCCTTATACACACAAGTGTAAAGGTAGTTGTTGTGAAATTGCTAGGTTAGATTACTCGTTGGTTATAACTACATTGTCGGAACTAGAAGCACAAGCATTTCGCTACACTCGCATTAACATCTGCTAACCATGTGTATGTGACAAATACAATTTGATTTGATTTGAAATGTGTTTGCTTATTTTTTTCTTTAAGCAATGGATTTTTTTCTGGACACTCTTCCGTAAAGCCCAGCTCTGTTGAGTGTACGGCTTAAAGTAGTCCTATGGACAGATACGCCAATCTCCGCTATGGAGCTTTGCAGCTCCTTCAGGGATATCTTTGGTGTCTTTGTTGCCCATCTGATTAATGCCCTCCTTGCCTGGTCCGTGAGTTTTGGTGGGTGGCCCTCTCTTGGCAGGTTTGTTGTGGTGCCATATTCTTTCCATTTTTTTATAACGGATTTAATGGTTCTCTATGGGATGTTCAAAGTTTCTAATATTTTCTTAGAACCCAACCCTGATCTGTACTTCTCCACAACTTTGTCCCGGACCTGTTTTGGAGAGCTCCTTGGTATTCATATATATATACATACTGAGATATTCATATATATATATATACTGAGATCATGTGACACTTAGATTGCACACAGGTGGACTTTATTTAACTAATTATGTGACATCCGACGGTAATTGGTTGCACCAGTTCTTATTTAGGGACTTCATAGCAAAGGGGGTGAATGCATATGCACGCACCACTTTTCCGTTTTTTATTTTTTCGATTTTTTTGAAACAAGTTATTGTTTTCATTTCATTTCAAACATTTGGTCCATTTTGTGTATGTCCATTACATGAAATCCAAATAAAAATAAATTTAAATTACAGGTTGTAATGCAACAAAATAGGAAAAACGCCAAGGGGGATGAATACTTTTGCAAGGCACTGTATATTTACAACCCCAAACATGAGAATAGTGTGCTGTTAAACTGTTGATCTGATTTGCTACCACCAATTGGGTGACCTGGTCCCAGATCTGTTTATGCTTTCTTGACAACTCCTGTGGTCATTGTTTGACATTGTTGGGTGTACACAGCACAAACAGATCTGGGACCCGGCTATCAATCAGGAGATTTCATCACGTTATTTTCGTGACTGAACAAATCATAAAAAAATATTTATTATTTTTAAATTAATTCCATACATTTTGTAGAACGTCAATCTGAGATGATACTTTTTCTCTTTTATTCCTCTAAATTCAAAAGGCACTCGCACATCTGAGTTATCTTTGTTGCAGGTGCATGGTAACACTGCTCTTTATTAATCTTTACGTATTGGCCTCAAGGTCTTCATCAGAGCTTTTTATTCCTCTGAAACATATATCACTATTAACATACGTTTGGTGGATCATTACCAATTTATCACGATCAATCACACATGTCGCTAATGTTTAAGCACAGTGTGCCCTAACGAACAATCCATCTACAATGTGCTTAAATTCATTTGCCTTCTTCGAATAAAAAAAGAGGATCGACAGTCTCCAAGACAATTCTCAATGCACCAGTTAGGTGTCCATGGCAACAGCAGCCTTGAATAAGCGTAAGCGAGGAGATCATTAGGAGGTGCGCTTTCTTCGCTCATCCTCTCTGCTGTATTAATAAAGAGTGGTAAACAACTTTCAGTGGCTTTGGCGCGTTGTGGTACCTCTGTGTCCTCTGACAGTGTGTTTGCTAATGTGCCACCTGTCATGGCGGATTCCGATATCAGTGCCAGCTGCAACATCAGGTACGCTTGCAGAAGCAACAGAGACGCTCATATAAAAATAAACATTTTCCCAAAAATGGAATACCTGCTAGACGTTTGACTCTGCTCCATATCTTTCTTTCCCTCCCCCTTTCTCCTTATCCCACTTATTTTGTTTTAACTTACACAGGGGAACCAAGAGAAGAAAAAGAGCCCCCCCCCCCCCCCCCCCCAGTAGCACCGCATCTAATGAGCTTCTTATTCCCTTCTCAGAGGAGGGCAGGAAGCCCACTCGGATAACTTGATGGTTCTACTATAGCCTAGAATACAAACAGGTGGAAACGCTAACAGAACTCGGCACAAATGTGGGGAGGCTAGATGACTGTTCACTGAGACTTTTAAACAACTTCTGCACCTTCTAGAAACACTCTCAAGCTCTTATCTCTATCCCCTCTGCCTTGGATGTTTTTGGCGTGATACTCATTGTTGAGTATAGTCATGTTAGATTTGCCCCAATCCTAATGCTTTGCATTTAAGCCCCAAAATGTTTCCTTTGTCAATACCTTTGGTCCTTATTGCAAACACTTTTCTCTCATCTCAGCCATTTCACTCTGAAGCTGTTTTAATCACCATTGGTGACATTATGGTGACATCACTGAGCAGTTTCCTTACTCTCCGGCAACTCATTTATAAAGGATGGTTAGATCTAGTGTCTGGGTGATGTGATACAACGTCCACAGCTTAGCTTAACCATTTGTTCTTGCAATTCTACATATTTTGCCATGGGCAGAGAGAAAGATGTGCAGTTTAATAGCTAATCCCATGCTATTCTACACATTTTGTCATGAGGCTGAAAGGAAATATAGAAGATTTTCCAGTTTTCTTTCATATTTCCAAAGCTATGAGCTCTAAAATTGTGAAAATTATGATAGTGCCCTTTCTGTGTAAGAGCCGTTTCAGCCTGTTCAGGTGGGGTGGAATTTTTGGGCCACTTCATGACGTCACAATGTGATCTGATTATAATAGACCAATGACTGTTCATCCGGGTAAGGGGGTGGGCTCCAGACCATTTCCGACACCTTGTAGAATCCATGCCCCGAAGAAATCAGGCTGGTCTGGAGGCAAAGGGGGGTCCTACCCGGTACTAGATGGCAACTTAGTGTGTTTTGCTTCCTAATGCCCACACGATCAGACTGAGGATTTCAAGGGCCAAAGGAGGCTCAGGAAAATAAATGATAAAAAATATATTTGAGTTATTTTCATTTAGAAAACAGTGATTTATTAGACAGACAGTGATAATTAAAAAATAAAATGACAAAGACTGCATGGGGGCTTTAAAGCACATCAACGGGACTGCAGTAGAGTCAGCAGTTCCTCGGCGTCCACATCACAGAGGACTTGACATGGACCAAGAACACCACCACTCTTGTCAATAGGGCACAACAGCATCTCTACTTCCTAAAGCAGCTAAAAAAATCTGCATGCCACCCTGGGTCCTCTCCAAATACTTCCACTGCAAAATCGAGAGCATCTTGACCAGTTACATCACGTCCTGGTACGGGAATCGCTCCGTTCACGACCACAAGGCCCTCCAGCGGATAGTTAATGCAGCCCAGTACATCACTGGGACCGTGCTCCCACCCATCCAATACATCTACGTGAAACGGCGCCTGAGAAAGGCCCGCAGCATCATCAAGGACCCCACACATCCCAGCCACGAGCTGTACACTTCCTTACCGTCCTGCAGACGGTATTGCAGCATTAGGTCTGATACCAACAGGCTCAGAGACAGTTTCTATCTACAGTCCAAGCCATCAGACTGCTGAACAATTGAACTGGACGGACCACCTGATCTGATTCTCCGCACCTTAACACACATGCACGCACGCACACACCCACACAGACATACACACATCCACACACACAACTGCTGCAAACAGATTCTTATTATGATGGCTAAATACTGCACAATTTAAACACTTGCCCCCCAATCTCCCTTCCCCAAAACTTGTGTAAATATTGGACTATAAATTGTGCCTTCCTGTATTACATTGCTAAAAATGTTATTATATTCTACTGAGCCATATTGTTTGTTCCTATTCTTATATTTTATAATTTCTTATTGTTGTTGCAAGAAGGAACCTGCAAGTAAGCATTTCGTTGGACGGTGTATACCATGTGTATCCCATACGACTAATAAAACTTGGGTCACACTTTATTTGGATAGTCTGGATTTTTCATCGGTAGATGCTATACAGATGGCCACACAATCTATTGATAAGCAACTGCTTGCTAAGGTTAGGGTTAGGTTTATAATAAACGTTAGGATAAGGATTAAGGTTAGGGTTAAGTTTAGGTTAAGGTTAGGGTTAAGGCTAGAGTTAGTAGATAGTTTGTTGAAATGTTAGTCTGTAGAACATCTACAGACTAGACTATCCAAATAAAGTGTTACCGAAACTTGAAAGCTAATTTCCTGCTATTCTACATATTTTGACATGAGGCTGAGAGAAAAATGTGCAGTTTTAAAGCTAATTTCCTGTAACAATTTTGTTTATGACATGTTCATACTTTATCTGGGGGGCTTGCGGGGGTTCATCTTACGCAACTGGTGAAACCGACCCCATAACTATACAGGCAGCTGAGACAATGCATTCTATCTCAACAGGTGGGAAAAAATATATATTTTAAAGATATAGTTTTGTGAGAAACATTTACAGTGCCTTCAGAAAGTATTCATACCCCTTGACTTATTCTACATTTTGTGTTACAGCCTGACTTCAATATTGAATTTACAAAAAAATCGCACCCATCTACATACAATACCCCATAATGACAAAGTGAAAACATGTTTTTTACATTTTTTCAAATGTATTGAGTTGTCCCCCCCGTCCTCAGCAGACTCTGCAGCAGAGCGATCTTGTCATTATCAGAACCCTCCTGGGACAGCTTCAACATGTTGTTCTCATGCTGCAGTCTGATCAGCCTCTCTCTGGAACACAGGACCACCACATGACCCACATTACTGTCTAACACATTACCCACATTACCAACACTACTGTCCAACACATTACCAGCATTACCAACATTAGTGTCTAACACATTACCCACATTACTGTTTAACACATTACCAACACTACTGTCCACACATTATCAACAGTACTGTCTAACACATTACCAACAGTACTGTCTAACACATTACCAACATTACTGTCTAACACATTACCAACACTACTGTCCAACACATTACCCACATTACCAACATTAGTGTCTAACACATTACCCACATTACTGTTTAACACATTACTAACATTACTGTCCACACATTATCAACAGTACTGTCTAACACATTACCAACATTACTGTCTAACACATTACCTACATTATCAACATTACTGTCCAACACATTACCAACATTACTGTCTAACACATTATCAACACTACTGTCTAACACATTATCAACATTACTGTCTAACACATTACCAACATTACTGTCTAACACATTACCAACACTACTGTCCAACACATTACCAACATTACTGTCTAACACATTACCAACATTACTGTCTAACACATTACCAACACTGCTGTCTAACACATTACCAACACTACTGTCTAACACATTACCAACACTACTGTCCAACACATTACCTACATTACCAACACTACTGTCCAACACATTACCAACACTACTGTCTAACACATTACTAACATTACTGTCTAACACATTACCAACATTACTGTCTAACACATTACCAACATTACTGTCTAACACATTACCAACACTACTGTCCAACACATTACCAACATTACTGTCTAACACATTACCTACATTACCAACATTACTGTCTAACACATTACCCACATGACCAACACTACTGTCCAACACATTACCAACATTACTGTCTAACACATTACCAACATTACTGTCTAACACATTACCAACACTACTGTCCAACACATTACCAACATTACTGTCCAACACATTACCAACATTACTGTCCAACACATTACCAACATTACTGTCCAACACATTACCTACATTACCAACACTACTGTCCCAACACATTACCAACACTACTGTCTAACACATTACCAACATTACTGTCTAACACATTACCAACATTACTGTCTAACACATTACCAACACTACTGTCCAACACATTACCAACACTACTGTCCAACACATTACCTACATTACCAACACTACTGTCCAACACATTACCCACATTACTGTCTAACACATTACCCACGTTACCAACACTACTGCCCAACACATTACCAACATTACTGTCCAACACATTACCCACACTACTGTCCAACACATTACCTACATTACCAACATATTACCCACATTACTGTCCAACACATTACCTACATTACCAACACTACTGCCCAACACATTACCACCATTACTGTCCAACACATTACCAACATTACCAACACTACTGCCCAACACATTACCAACATTACTGTCCAACACATTACCAACATTACCACCATTACTGTCCAACACATTACCTACATTACCAACACATTACCACCATTACTGCCCAACACATTACCAACATTACTGTCCAACACATTACCTACATTACCAACACTACTGCCCAACACATTACCCACACTACTGTCCAACACATTACCAACACTACTGCCCAACACATTACCAACATTACCAACACTACTGCCCAACACATTACCAACATTACTGTCCAACACATTACCAACATTACCACCATTACTGTCCAACACATTACCTACATTACCAACACATTACCACCATTACTGCCCAACACATTACCAACATTACTGTCCACACATACCTACAACCAAACATACTGCCCAACCACATTTAACAAAACCCACACTACTGTCCAACACATTACCAACACTACTGCCCAACACATTACCAACATTACTGTCCAACACATTACCCACATTACCAACATTACTGTCCAACACATTACCCACATTACCAACACTACTGTCCAACACATTACCAACATTACTGTCCAACACATTACCCACATTACCAACACTACTGTCCAACACATTACCAGCATTACTGTCCAACACATTACCCACATTACTGTCCAACACATTACCAACATTACTGTCGAACACATTACACATTACCATTACCAACAATACAACACGGTAACACAAAGAGACAGACATTAACATGTTACTATCTAACACGGTAACACACAGAGACAGACACGTTACTGTCTAACACGGTAACACAAAGACACAGACACGTTACTGTCTAACACGGTAACACAAAGAGACAGACACGTTACTGTCTAACACGGTAACACACAGAGACAGACACGTTACTGTCTAACACGGTAACACAAAGAGACAGACACGTTACTGTCTAACACGGTAACACACAGAGAGAGACACGTTACTATCTAACACGGTAACACACAGAGACAGGCACGTTACTGTCTAACACGGTAACACACAGAGACAGACACGTTATGTTAACACGGGT